>NW_009729470.1:0-9555 GCF_000703405.1 Apaloderma vittatum | reverse complement strand
CAGGTGGCTTTCACCTCCCAACCAGGGGAGAAGCTCAGAGCTAAACATGCAGCCCAGAGTAAAAACAAAGAGCTGTCTGTCTGGCTTACCTTTCTACGTCGGCGTTCACCTGGTCACAGAAGCGCTGGATGCATTCCCAGTTTTCTTCAGGGGTGCTCGGGTCGGTGGCTTTATCTTACACAGAGTGGAGGGAACAAAAAGTTTTAATAAGTAAGTGAAGAAAGCCCAGCCTCAACGCGAGAGGCAGCACAAGGCAGGAAGCAGCTCAGACCTCACGCTGCACCGGCTGCTTTAGGGCTTTTAGGAAGAGAGGCAGAAATGGAAGAGGCAGGATGAGCAGGAAACAGCTGTTGTTAAAATTTGCCTAAAAACCCAGTCCTGAGTACATGCTCTTAAGTTAAAAGAGCCAAAGTCAGGCACAAGCCGAGGTGTCGAAATCAGCAACAACGTGACGCTGCTTTTTGCACAGAGCCTGAGAAACTCTTTAAAAAGCAGCTCTCCCAGGGCTGGACTGCAAACCCTGCTGCGCTGGGACACAGGCACGGTTTACCCTTTTGCACCTGAATTGAGGAAAATAGTCTAATATTTTTTGTTTTTCGGCTTTACCCACTCCAAGAGCTTTGGCAGGACTACTCCCAGCCCCCAACCCCACTCACTGAGCCACTGCTCCAGCTCCCCGCCGCCAGCCATGGAGTCTCGCTCCGCCCCAAGCAGGAAGCAGATCCACTCGCCCTTGCTCCTTGCCCGTGGCCGCTCGTCCCCGTGGGAAGCCCACGCGAGTTTCTCGTGGCGTGGAAGCGTAGCGCCGTGGGCTTGGCTGGGTCAAACATCCCACACGCACAAACACCCCCCCCTCCGGCTGCTCCTCCCCTCACCGGCACGCAGAGCGAGCAGGCATTGGTGAGAACGGAATCAGAAGTCACCACGTTAATTTAATAATTGTGAGGTCACCATCCAAAAGAGGAAGAAACATCCCAATCTCCCCGTCGGGGATATTTTTAGCGGAACCATGCGGGGTGACACAGTACACAGGGAGGAGAGTCCCCTTCCTCGAGCAGCTCACTCTGCCCAGCAGGATGTAGAGGCAGCTAAGAGGGCAACAGATATAACACACATATTTTATTTATTTATTTATACATGTAAAGATACCCTCCTCGTGGTATTTGTTGGGGTCCTGTGCAGTTGTACCTGCAGGTACCCTGATTACAAGATCCTCTCCAAAGTGAGAGGCGAACCATGCTGGTCTCAGAAACAGCACTGCTTCCAGTCCACACGGTCTGAATTTAAACGCTGATAAAACGTCCCTTTCTCCCAACCTGGAAACCAGGCTGTTTGCATGAGATGGAAGAAGAAGGACAGACCTAAATCTGTATTTGGTTCCTCTCCCAGACGAAGCAGTTTATGCTCACTGCAGATACATACGGACCTGGAAACAGCATGGTGACACCTGCCTAGTCTCAAGCCTGGCTCATCTGATCAGAGATAATCATGCTGAGATCAAAAAACACTGGTCTGGGACAATGGCACGTGCTGTCTTCACCATCTGAGCCCATGGCTGGCTGACAGCGTGACTTCTGCCTCGCGTTAGCTGGAGAGTGCTCTGTGTACTCGTCCACACACTTCCCTGGGTCCCAAAGTCACCATCATCTCGGCAACGCTCGGCCCATGCTGAAAACACATAAAAAGTCGTTGTACAAATGGAAACTTACACTTTTCAGCACGCGTTCGTGCATCATCACGACGGAAATGATCGAGCGATTAGCTATCAGATTGCTGTTAGACCAAGGGCAGGAGTTTCGTTAGCAATCTCAAGACAAGGGTTTAGAGTTTTTCTCTCCTGAAGTAAAATGCTAAGAATGGCCACACTGACCCAGGAGGATTGATGCCAGAGTGTAAGCCAGGACTGGGCTTTGAAGGACTTGGAAAATTTGGCTCTGAAATCTGTAAAAGCAGACTGCACATAAAACCCTAGTTTTGCCCAAAACCTACAACCTTGCCAACACTCCCTACAGCTGGTCCAAAGGTTTTTCTAACTTCAGCTTTGTGACCGGCATATTCATGTTTTGACAGCTTCTGCCCTTCTGAAACTTTCAGAACAGCTCTTTCTTCCACTTGCTCATAACAGACTTGTGTCAGTTCTTCTGAGATGTCCAAATACCAGTATCTTGCTATGAGAGAGAAGAGAGCTCTTAAAACTAAAAAAGGTCCCAGTCTCAGAAGGTGGTTATTCTTTTTTTTTACCTGCTGCCCACTGAGCACCAGGCGGAGGAGCTGCATCATGCTGCTGTACTTGGTCTCTTTGGTTTGCTTCTGGAGGCTTCTCAGGTCTTTGTTCAGCTCCTCCACCTTCAAAGCAGCCGCCTGCCTCGTCATGAGCCTTTAGGAAATAAAACATCCTCACAATCTAGGGACACACAAAACACAGGATCGCTACCCAGAAATGACTGATGACTTTGACGACTGGCGGCTGCCTCAGACCACAGGAAAAGCAGCCGTTCTGATTTCTTTTTTAAGAATACGATTTTTAGAGATGCTGGAGCCGTTGCTGATGCTACTCAGCTGTAGATAGCTGTACTATTATCCCTCCAGGATAGTGAGCATTCCAACATTTAAATTGCTCTCGCTTGGATTTGGTTACCACTCAGCTGTGACAAATGACTGAGAGCAACCAACTTTACAGAAAACTGGAAATAATAACTCAATTTGCCAATACTGCCACCTGAGTTACTCCCAAACCTGGTTTTCAGGGCTCATTTTAGTCCAGATGTGAGATCTGAAGGGGAAAGGTGACTGCCATACCGCCTCACCCAGCTGCGAGGCGTGGAGTAGCAGCAGTGAACATGTTGGTAAAATCTCAGAAAACCCACAGACACAGGACTGTCTGCCAGCCCAGTAACACTTCTGAGCAGACAGAACTGCAGGCTGCCAGCTAGGAACGAAGAAATGGAAGTGGGAAAACCTCCCAGGGATGAGGTTTTCAGAAGTGACAGTAATTCCAATGGGACACAAACTGCTTTTGCTCCAGAGACCCAGAAGCCTCATTATGTAACCTGAGTACACGTTGACCAAAACCACCGTGTGCTTCTCAAGCTTGGTGTGACAGCAGAGGAGCTCAGGTGCCCACACCTCTGCTTCACGAGCACCACGCTGGCACACAAACTCTGCTCAGTGCTTTACAAAATCCAGACATGGCACTTCTTGTTTGAGAGCAGCGATGTGAGCTTTCCCCCTGGCAAGCTGCCTTTCAGTTAAAGCCACAGAATTTCTCACTGGTCGTTAACTCCAGCACATTCCAAAGTAGAGCAGATTAAATCAGAACTATGAGCATGTCCAACATCGACAGAGCAGCCAAGAGCAACGCTCTGGGGCGGGCAGGTGGCTGTGCACAGGGCTGGGAAGAGACACTTACCCTAACACTAGTTTTCCTATTTCATCTACTTCTGCAGAAATAGTTTGGAGTTGCTCTCGGGACACCGAGGGCCTAACCCACAAGTAAGAATAATCGGACGACACCAGGTTCTTCAGGAAGCTTATGTGACCCTGGAAAAAGAAAGAAAAGCTGTCAAGGTGGAGGGTTAAGCTGGAGGAGAAGTAAACTCCTTCAGTCTGGACTTCACAAACAGGTAAAGAGGATCCAAATACATCCCCGTCTCGTACCTAGGAATTCCCTGACATTCTGGATTTTAACACCGATCACCCCCGGGGTGAGCAGGGAGACGGCAGCAGCCCAGATCTGCCGAGCCGTGTGTGGGCTGACTCAGCGCCCTGGGGAAGTGGCTCACCATTCCCCACGGCCATCTGGCCTTCAGCAGTCAGCAGGGCGTCACATGAGGCACTGCCCCTCACGCTGGAACAGCTGGGTCCCTTCCTGCCTCCACAAAGGAGGCTTCACTCTTCACGAGGAATCCCCCAGACACTGCAGCGGCATCCCAGGGGCAGACTGGGAAACAGCTGGGCTCACCCTGCTCCGAGCGTCAGGAACATCCACAGTATCTTCTATCCCCTTCACCGCCAGCACTCTGCCATTGAACTGAGACCAGGGCTCTCAACACACAAACCCCACCAGCTTAACCCCCGAGAGCTTCACCTGCCTCTGCCAGGAGGTTGCTGGGACTTTGCTTCCAACGCGTGGAGCAGCAGCAGAGCAGAAGCACCTTACGCTGCCCAGTCAGGAGGAGCTGGAGGCGAGCAGTGTCCTGGCACGAGGGGCCCCAGGTGCTGAGCTTTCCCACCACAGCCAGCGGCACCCCGGGCTCCAGAAGTGCAGCGAGGAGGTTGTCACCACTCAGCAGGACAAAGCCACAGCTGACCCGACCCAGCTCAACTGACAGCCCTACTCCGAACAGGAACCGGAGAGGTCTCGCAAGAGACATCCTACAATCCCGTGACCGACCTCTGCTCAGTCTCTGCTCAGAGGCTGCGCTTTCTGAAGTTAACGGCACGTTTCTGCAGACACTGTCTGCTACCAGAAGTGACAACGCCTGACGTCTGCAGTCACTGCCAAGGGCTGCTGTGCAGAAAGGCTCTGGCTACTTGCTCCTATACTGACCAAGGTCATTGCAGGATCTTGTGCCCCACCCTGGGATGCTGCAACTAAAATGTTCATAAGTAAAAAGGTGGCACCTGCAGAGAGGAGCAGACAGGACAGGTGATTCAAACCTCACCGACACAGTATTCCATTCCAGATACATCATATTCAATATATAAAGCTTTGGGATCACGGGGGTCAAGCCCTCTTCTTCAACTGCTGGCACCCGAGGAGGACTCGGTTTGTTCTTTGCCCTCAGTCGCGATCTGTGAGTTCCCGAATCCAGTTCCTGAACCCAGCTCCCACCAGCCCCAGTGCCTGCCCACCCTGCAGTGCCAGCAGTGATTCATTGGGGAAGTTTTGACATTGGTTTTGTATAGTTGTATATGTATTTCATTATTTTAATTATTTTATTAATATTGCTAATGTTTCATTAAAGCTGGTTTAGTTTTCTAGTCTGTAAGTCTCTCTCCTTTACTCCCTTTTTCCCTTCCTCTTTGGGAGGGGAGAAGGGTTAGAGAGCATGTTGTTTGTCTAGTGGCCAGCCCAGCCCTCACCCTCGACACTCAGCAAAGCACAGACGAGCTTATGACTCTGCAAAGACCCCCGGGATGCCCACCACGCCTGTTCCGAGGGTCAGCGAACTGTCAGGTAAAGAGGATCCAAATACACCCCTGTCTCGTACCTAGGAATACCCTGACATTTTGGATTTTAACACCGATCACCCCCGGGATGCCCACTACGCCTGTTCCTAGGGTCAGCGAACGGTACCATCAGGTTTCGACAGTGAGCACACACACAATGCCTCGGGCAGGAGGTGAGAGCCCTTTGCAGGCAGGAGCTTCAGAGCTCGGATCAAAGCAGTGCCCAGGACTCAGCTGAGTCTTCACCCAGGAATCCCACAAAACCTCAGCTCTCCAAACTGGCGACACAGCGCTCCCACTGCCCATACTTTTCTCAGCAAAAGGACTCGCTCCACGTACTCCTCTTCTAGAACCTCTCGATCCACTTGTTGATCCCCATAGACGTGCTCCACCAGCAGCTGCAACTCCCTAATTAGCTTCCGTCGCAGCCCTTCGCTCTCAATGTGACGGGTGAGGTGAATCCTGGAACAAAGAACAACACTGCTTTTCCACTGATTTGGGTTAGACCGAATCTAATCATCCCAACCTCACCACCTTTACAAGTTAAAAACTTAGAACTGCTGGAAGAGCCACACTAAATCCCAGACACACATTTACAACAAAGCCTCTAGCTCTAAAGCACCGCGGTGAACAAAAGATGTGGTAACTCATGGCAGCACGACATCCCCGTGGCACATGAGCGCCCCTGCAGAAGTACCTTCTGGAAGGGTTGCCTCTTTTTAGATGTAATTTTGAAACTAAAGACCTTGCATCCTTCCAGCCACCCCTACCATCTGCCTAGGTTTCTACAGTGTCCCCAACACCAGGGTCCAAGCACAGGACAGGGCAGGAAAGGTGCAAGCTGGAGCTGGCACTTCGTTGTAGCCCTGTGCTGGGGCTGTGCTTGATCCAATAAACAAAATGACCAAAGACAAGTGCTAGGAATAAGCTCTCACAGCTGTACACATTGTTAATTTTAAAGTTACCACTGATATTTATACCTGTTGAATTCTGGTAGCATTTCAAGATCCAGGAGGGCAGAATGGGTTGTAATTCTGCCTATTTCAAACTGCGAGATCAGCTCCTCCAAAGTCCTCCCCATCTGCTTCTCTGCAAAACAACCCAACAAGGGAATAACACGCTCCCACTCGCCTGCAGAGAACGAGCGTCACCGCGTTTTTTCAGGAGCCTCGGGCGCAGGGCTGGGGCAGCAGCACCCCAGGGAAGAAGAGACACAGGAGAGCCGCTTGTCGCACTGCTAACGGGGATGTGCCCCAGCAGACGGGGGGGACCTTGCAGCAGGCACACACGGGGAGCTGCCCTCTCCCCAGGAGTGGGCTCTGCTAACTGCTGGCCAGGGATTGGAAACTGGGACATTCTGCCTGGCTCTTCAGTGAGATTTAACAACACTCCCGAGGCTCCACTGCCCAAGAAAAATTTCATTCCCAGTTCCCAAAACATAAGTTAATTGGTGATCCCCGTGCAGCACGAGCAACAAAAGGAGTCATTGACTCAACTTCTTATGGTCTTTCAGGTTAAACAGGACGTGTGACAGATGGAATATAGGACCCTGCAATTATTAACCACAGAATACAAGTTTTCTCAAGAGTTCACAGACAGTTTCTTCACCTGGAGATGACTGCTGTCCCAAGTGGAAACCCATTAAGCATCAGACTCTATTTAAATGGCTGCACAGAGGCAGAGAAATCCCTACCACTCCAGCACGCCACCCAGGTTTTCCCTCTGCAGAAGCCCTGCTGGCATTCCAGTGACAGCCTCGCTGCCTGACACCCATTTCCTGATCCATTCAAACACCGCTGAAGTTCTCGGCTATGAAAGCTAACCCGTTCCCCAATGTCAGCATCCAGAACTGTCCCAGCAAGCCCCAACCATGCTGTCGCTACCTGTGAATCCAGAGCCACAGTTGGTTATGATGTCCAGGAGGGCTTCTGGCAAGTAGCCGTCCCGAGCGAAGCGCTCCAGGAAGATGTCCCCCTGCCTTTTGGACAGCTTGCCGCCGTCTTTGTTCAGAAGCAGCGGGAGGTGGCCAAACTGAGGGGGATCCCAGCCGAAGGCCTTGTAGAGAAGGAGGTGCTTGGATGTCGAAGTCAGCCACTCGGTGCCCCGCAGGACGTGGCTGATGCCCATGTGATGGTCATCCACCACGTTCGCCAGGTGGTAGGTGGGGAAGCCGTCCCCCTTGAGGATCACCGGGTCACCCTCCACGTCAGCCACCTCGTGCTTGTTCCAGCCATAGACCAGGTCCTCAAAGGGTTCCACCCCCTTCTCCAGCCGGAACCGGACTACCCAGTCCAGGCCCTGAGACAGCTTCTCAGACACTTCTGTGGGCGTTAGGTGCCGACATCGGTTGTCGTATCTTCGAGAAAAGAGAATGAAGGGCTCAGTTCAATACAGATCATACAATACAGAATTATTTAGATTTGAAGGGACCTCAAAGATCATCTCGTTCCAACCCCCTGCCATGGCAGGGACATCTCCCACTGCACCAGGTTGTTCAGTGCTCCATCCAGCCTGGCCTTGAACACTTCCAGGGATGGAGCATCCACAGCCTCCCTGGGCAACCCGTGCCAGTGCCTCACCACCCTCAGGGTAAAGAGCTTCTTCCTCAGATCTAGGCTAAACCTAGTCTAAGCCCTTCTAGCTTCCACCGGTTACCCCTCATCCTATCACCACAGGCTCTCGTAACAAATCCCTCCCCAGCCTCCTTGCAGCCCCTTCAGGCACTGGCAGGCTGTTATCAGGTCTTCCCGGAGCATTCTCTCTTCCTGGCTGAGCAAGCTTACCTCTCTCACCCCATCAGCCAT
Organism: Apaloderma vittatum; assembly: GCF_000703405.1. Classification (NCBI taxonomy): domain Eukaryota; kingdom Metazoa; phylum Chordata; class Aves; order Trogoniformes; family Trogonidae; genus Apaloderma; species Apaloderma vittatum. The sequence continues at coordinate 1,579 of NW_009729470.1, read as the reverse complement.
TTTCACACACCCAAAACGCTACATTCATCCCTGAATTTTAGCTATAAGCTGCTCACTACGCGTCCTGTCAAACTACCTCATCTCTGGAGGTCGCTCCCCACAGCCCCTAAGGGTTACACTGGTTTCTCTCTCTGCAGGCAGCAAGATTACAACCCTGTTGCTGCACACATTGGTGTAAGTTTTTGCAAGCACGCTGCAGGGGGAACCACCCGGGGGACAGGGAATCCCTACCGTGGGGTCTGCTGGCTCCGCAGAGCCTCCTTCTTCAGCAGCTCCAGGCGCTGGGCGGTGCAGAAGCAGCGGTACGCCGCGCCCCTCTCCAAAAGCACATCGCTGGCTCGTCTGTACAGGTCAAGCCTGTGTGACTGCCGGTAGGGACCGAAGGAACCACCACGGCGAGGACTCTCGTCAGGTGGAATACCTGAAATATTAGTAGGACAGGACATTAGAACCCCATAAAGCAACAGAGTGAAAGTCACTACCGGAGCACCCTGGATGACGGTGAAACAGAGCATCCAAAGGTGGTTTCTGCTGCAGCAAACAGCATCTGTCTAGCACCGCAGTCAGATTCCTCTGGGCATGGGAGGCAAACAGCCGTCAACATCTCCAGCAGGAAAATACACCAAAACCTGGCGAATCGTTGAGCGGCTCTGACACACCACCTGCAGCCAAATGCACTCAGGTGTACACACACAAAGCAGCAACCACAAGCTTTATAGTCAAGGCCACCAATACCACAAAAATACAGTCTGAAATACACATAAATAAGTCAGGATCTTAGCCAAGTATTTTACCTGCTTCAGATTTATTACTCCAGAGCAGAGCCCTAGCCCCTTAAAGCCCACTGACCCATTAACAGCAACATCTGTGGGACATGACTTAAGTTTGTCAGAAGTCTCTATCCTAAAATCCCCCTTGCTTCCAGTTCTTGAGTTCAAAAAGCAGCAGAGGATTCAAAGTGATAAACCGACACCTCCAGATCCCCTTCAGCAAAACACTCCGCGTACAAACAATTATAGATTTGCAGTGAGGCCCGTGAGCTCCAGCTTCAGACCTTTCCGCCACGTTTCTCGTGCACAGCCCACGTTAGAGCTGCACATCGGGTCACTGTCACACGCTCGGATCCCCCTCTGAGGCAGACAACGCAGTGAAAAGAAACCAAGCCTCAGCAGTCATTCCTGCCATACAATGGACTTCCAGCAGGACTTCCCTGATGCGTGGCTGTAGAAATAACTACATTTCAACTAATTCATCATCCGAAATGCCGCGCAGCTTGCTGTCGCACAGAGTAAAGCTGGGCACTGTTAACTTACAGAAGGAGATCTTTCAGCAAGGAGAACGTGACAGACGCCTGTAAGTACCTGCCCAGTCCAGCATATCCTCTATCCCTTCCGCAGCCCCGGGCACCACTCGAGCTTGGTCCGTGTCTTCCACTCGCAAAATAAAGGTCCCCTGGTGTTTTTTGGCAAAAATGTAATTGTACAAAGCCGTCCGCAGGCCGCCCAAATGCAGAAAACCTGTCACCGCGGGGGAACCGGAGAACAAAATAATTAAGACCCAACAGAGATGTTCAAATGTG
>NW_009729469.1:0-22214 GCF_000703405.1 Apaloderma vittatum | reverse complement strand
ACGGAACAGCGGCCGCCAAAGGGCAATTTCGCTCCGCCGCCCGCCCGAGAGCCGAGGCTGTGGTACCGTTCCGGGTGCTATTTATAACGCACGGGATTATTGCCATGTTCATCTTGAATGAGTGGCTGTCTCTCACGTAAGGATAGATCTAAGCTAAATACAATGTATTCTACACGGCAATTTAACTGTGTCTTGAAACGGCACGTTCAGGTTTGGAATTCTGAGATAATAGCTTGCAATTAAATTCATTGAAAACTTTAATGAAAGAGCTTGTTTTTCTGGTTTTTAACACACAGCTTTAGGAGTTTTAGTGAATGCTCACAGTGCCTTGCGACGTAGAGAAGTACAGATTGTTCCCGTTTTGCAGCTGGAAGAACAAAGGCAAAACTGAAGAAACTTGCCTTAAAATGAGTGAATAAAAGAGCAGGAAGAGACACAAGATTCCCAGACCCGACTGTAGCCTCGTTTTTTCTTAAGACGTATTAAACTACAGAAATTGTCTGATTTAAAATAATTTCCTAAAAAAACCCCTAAACTTAAAATATTTGCGTATATGCGAGACAATCAGAAATATGGATAATCCAACCACTTGCTACCTGAGAAAAAAGCCACATTAGATATATAATTTTGAAGATTACAAATATTGCAAATTCTCAAGGGTCATTTAATCATCTACATGATATATGCAAAGTTTTGGGTTTTTTTCCCTAAGTTTCATTACATCAAAGTATTTATGAACTCATTCATCTTTGACGGCAATAAATGAGCATGAATCAAGAATAAGTATTTTCTCAAGTTCATTATTTGAGGTAAAAAGCACATATGAGGATATCATTAGTTGAAACCTTCTAGTGCTTATCACCTTTCTCCCCTCATTTGCACGGAGAGTTTGAGCTAGACTTCTGTTCTGATTTATGCTAGTATAAATTTTTGTTTGTTCCATACACATAAAAAAAGGTTCTACAGGAAGCAAATACTCTAGGTTTAGTTTTGCATAAATGGAGAGAAACTTCATAAAATCCAAGAGTAAAATTTGGTCTTGGATATTTTGTGATGTGACTAAAAGCATTATTAGCTAAACTGTAATATTGTCACATTTTTGCTCACAGAATGTGAGTTCATTAAATATCCAAGAATTTGAAAAATTGAGTAGACTTGACTAGTTGGTCATTTCTCTCTTGAGTCTACTGGGTATTATACAAAAATAGTTTGAAGTTCTCTGATCACCTGTGTCCCAGAATCATGTTTTCAAATACAGAATTTTACTTTCAGTCACACAGAGTATGAGGTCAACCCCCTTCCTAAGTAATGTTCTTCCAAGCCAGTGGCATATCCTGAGGAAAGGTTGAGTGAATGTCATTTTTGTGTGCGAGTATATATACTTTTTCTTTTTAAACTACTATAAAAATACCCATTGGGATAAAAATGGACATTTATGCAACAATGTTTGAAATATATGAGTAGTAGTATAAATCTAAAAATATATTTATTCTATATTTAATAAATAAATCTGCATTTTATTGCATATATTATTATGAAAAAATTGCCATTTCAAAAAAGAAAAGTAGTAGCATAAATCAGAATGAAACCAATTTGAAGGACTTTAAATTTCCATTTGAGTTTAAAATTGGGCCTCTCTATACAGCATATATTTAAAAATACATTATAAATATTATATGTTTTTTATGTCATTGAAAAAAACAACAAAACAAGCAGCATAGCTCCATCAGCTCTTTGAACAAAATTTGGAATAGCTCATGTATGTGCAAAACAAGTCTTTCCTGTAATTTATACATGCTTTTCCTTTCAAAAGACCTCTGAACGTAAGTTAGGAGCTTTCTCTACCCTTCTTTTGTAGTTCTGAGTAAATGGCAGGTTGCTGACAGAAACTCTGATGTGCCTGTCCACCGTTTATTTTGCTTTCAGTAAAGAAAAACAAAACGAAAAACAAGCCTTCCTCCTCCTCGTAGTGTAAAATAAAAGGTCACTGCTAAATCTTTACAGCATGATTTCTCTGACACGATCTAACGTACTTCAGTAACGAGCAGCGAGCTGTGATGTTCAGGGCTGCAGATGAATTTTGGCATTCTTGCTGCTTCGTTCATAAGGTTGTTCAAAAAGGTATGTTGCAAAATGCATCACTCGGTGTCAAAAGACCCAACAGTCTTTTTAGTGTGCAAACGTATATTTTCTGGCGGCCGATATGAAAGCGAGCTCATTTTTGTTGTTAGGCTTGGATGTGTGTTGACATTTGGTGGAATGTATTTTATTAGCTGAAGGAAGTATTTTTTAAAGTTTTTTCCAAAAAAGACATAAAAAAAGGGATTCAAACAGTTGTTAAAGTAAGCGATGCAAATTGTGAAGGGCATAGCTGTATCTACAATGTCAGTGATTCTGCAGTCTGTTATTACATGTAACTGAATTAACACATCCAAAAATGTGAACACTTGATGAGGAATCCACGAAAAGAAGAAGAAAAACACTATTGCCACAATCATCTTAAAAATATCATCATTTCTAGTCTTATTTTTTTGAATTTGATATGCCTTCTTCAGGGTCTTCCAAATTAAGGTGTAGCTTGTTAATATGATCAGAAAAGGAATTAAAAAGCCAAGCAAATTTTTTGATAAGCCTAACCCGACCCGGAGCGTTGTGTTATTGTTGTCATAACGAAAACCACAGACCGTCATGTTCAGGTTCTCAGCAAAGAATATATTACGGTGAATGATAACGGGCAAACTGGCCACGCCAGCAAGGAGCCAGATGACTATGCAAGTTATTCTGGCAACAAACACGGTCCGTCGAATTCGGGACTTCACTGGATGTACTATGGCCAGGTACCGGTCGATACTAAGGCATGTGAGGAGGAACACGCTGGCGTACAGGTTGAAACTTATCCCAGCCGATGCTAATTTACACAGACAGTTGCCGAAAGGCCACTGGTACTCCATGGCCGTGTAGGCTGCCCAGAGCGGCAGAGTTATTAAAAAACACAAGTCAGCAAGGGCCAGGTTTAGAAGAAAGATGCTGGCTACTGTTTTTAATTTCATGTAGCAGTAAATGACAATAACGACCAGGCTGTTCCCAAATATGCCTATGATAAAGATGATGCTGTAAACAGTTGGAACCATAATGTAGATGTAACTGTGCCTTCCTGAAACAGGACAGTCGACGTGGATTCTTTTAACAGTTTCTTCAGTAGAGTAATTTGGAATCATCTTGATCTCTTCAGTTGTAAAGTAGTTTCAGGCAGAAAATACAAAGTTCACACCTAGGACAGGAAAAGAAGAATAAAATATTCATGATGGGGATTTAATTTTTAAAAAGTTTCAATTAAATGTAAAGTTCTTCTGTCTAACACAACATGTCAATGTCACTGAATTTAAAAAGAAGTCATCTTTGAGTGCTTTCTCAACCAATTTCTATTTTATTGTCTGCAGAATAAAAGAGGCACGAATGTTAGGAGTTGGCTGAACATTAGTGAACATGCCATAAAAATGACAATAGAGAGTCAAAACTGTAAGTTCAGGAGAGTCTTCAGGTTATTTTCTTTCCATAAATAGGTGATACATCTAATGAGCAAAGTTATTCAGATATCTTAGAAACTACACTTAAACACTCTGACTCCTAGTTCATTCTATAAATACAAAGTGTAATGCATTAAGAAACTAAGTGAATTCAGACTAGGTACTCGTTTTGATATCTGTGAATCGCTAGAATTTTTTTTTTCTATATGTTAATTCTTTGAGACAATTTTTACATTACAGAGAAAGATGAAGACACAGAATCCAGTGTTCTGTTCTACCATAAATACCTTAAACATTCAGAAGTTACCTAGCTTCCCATCTGGTTTGGAACTATGGTATTTAACTACTACTGGGGAAAAAGAAATCTGTGAAAATCCAAACGTCGTGATTTGTTGCACATTAATAACTGCAGAAAGAGTTTAAGAAATGTGCAATGGGGAATGGCAATTGATATTACTTTTTCAGCTACTGACAACATTTCTGTATCCAGGAGCTGAAATTGTAGTCTTTGTGCACGAAAAATATTTCTGGGCTGAATGAAGTGTACGACAATGGTATGAAATATCCTTTACAGGGCACCTGTTTGGTTTGTCAGGGCTTGTGTGTTCTGCAAGAATGATTTCCTTTCTAATGACTTAGGACTTTAGGAAGCAGGTAATATAAGTGACTCTGATACTAAATGTTTTTCAGTCTACAAACAGATAGTCTCCCTCAAAAATTGTGAATATTGAAAAAAACCAACCAAACCCAACTGATAGTTGTTATTGCAGAGTAGTGTCTGCAGGATCCTGACACCTTCAGCCAAACCCAACTTGTGCTGCCTCAGACACACATTAAGTGAAACATATTGGCTTTAAAAAACCAAACCAATCAACCCCTCATAAATGTAAGTCACTTTTATATAGATAAATATACACAATCTAAGACCGGGACAGTATAGGTGCATTCAGAAAGCGAAGGTACATGTCATTATAGAAATATGGGCTGTGTGGTTACTCATTGTTTGCGTTGTTCAGCACTGATACTCCTGTTAAGTGCAGAAGGCTACTCTGTTAACTGTTAGACATGCTCGTGTCGGGAGGCACAAAACTTATTCCAAGTTGATTGTCTTTTTGAGACACAGGTATGTTTCAGCAAAGCCTATACAGAAAATCTGAAGTGGAGCCAGGAACCAAACCCAGAACATAGCCTGCAGGCAGCATCTTGTGAGCAAGGTCACCCTTTGGCTCTCAATGTATTAGCTTTAGAAGACTCTGTATTGCTCTATCTTAGCTCATGTTCTATTTTATGTTTACATTAATAAGCTGGGGTTTTTCACATAAAGCTAACAGGGAAATGCCAATATTTAGGTTCTTGATATTTTTATCAAGTTTGGAATATCTAGTTAAATGCAATTAATAAACCCTTTGTCAAGATGTGCCATGTGACACCTCCCTGGCTTTCTATTCTGGGAATCAGTCCTGTTGCCTCAGTTGGTACAGATGCCTCGAAATTTTTGCCCTGTTTAAGAAGTTAAAAACTCAAGCAATTAGAGCTGACACAAAGAACTGTATGGCATTCTGATCGAGTGTGGCATGACATACGTCCTGATCAAAACTTTCTGGCTTTCAACCTGTGCCAAATCTAGAATACATTGTGTTTGGCTCTGTGCAAGGTCACGTCATCCATAGGACAGGGAGAACGACAATAAAAAGATTTCAAGATAAATCTTCTTATCTCATTCCTTGGTTATGAAAGCGCCAAGGAGATTTGACAATAAATGGCAGGTTCTGCAACATCAAGGTCTGGCAGTATTTGCCCTGTCCCTGCTACACACTGGTGCCGCATGGTCTGCTCACTAGCATAGCCTTTGCTTACTTACCCACTGAGATTACAGCCCAAAATTTAGCAGTACGAAACTCTAGTGAAGTCTCTGTTAACAAAATCACCGCAAGTTAGATATGGATTGTCATATGTCTATCTGAAAACATTCTGAATGCTGCTGGGAGATGTCAGAGCCTTACATTTGAAGCTCAGCGAGGAAGGCACTGCTAATCGCAAAATGAGTTTTTAAATTTCTGTGAAATTCTAAAGCTTCAGAGCTAGCCATAAGTAGATCTGCTGCCTTGAGGACATCTGCAACTTTAGAGCATTAGGAAAAACTTCAATACAGGAGAAAAAATTCACCTGTTTTGGAAGGCATGGGCCTATTGCAGTGCTGAGTGGTGAGACAGGGCAGTGGTGTGACCGCCTTGCAGGCAATGTTTTCTTCTCCACATCATTGTCATTTTCGCTGTTACTCTCACTTGCCGCAGTTCACCTGCTTGTCCCAAGATCATGGGTACATCCATTTTATTTGAAGCAGATACTTCTGCATGAGAAGTACTACAGATTGTCTAAAAACATTACATAAATAGATGTCTGGTACAGCTTTATGCTGCCGGAACTCACCAAAGCAGGTTAAAGCACTGGTCAGTTAAATTCCAGTATTGAAATTGTGCACACTGATAATTGCATTTAAAGCTTCTCAAATGACCTGAGTTAACATAATGATAACTGGATCATTTTAAGGCTGATACACAAGGAGCTTTTTCTAAGAGGATTGAATTGATGTGACCGAATGGTGTGGCAACATCCATTTCAAAGCAAATTATCTGGTGAGCAGAAAACCCCTGTTGTATGTTACTGTCCTGTCTGACCTTTAATCTTTTTTAATTACAATAATTATAATAAGTCACTGATAATGAAATTCTTCAGACTGCTCCACCAACTATTATTTACTCCTCCATTCACCGCTTTTGCTGGGTGAATACGAATCCTAATTAAACTGCTGCCTGTGGAAGCAGGGAGGAACGCTGAGCCCATGCAAGGTAAACAGCACTCTGCACACTGCAAGATAAGAGGGCATGGACTGCGGCTACCTGCAGGAACTGCATCAGCTATAAACAGATAAGCAGATGTCACAAGTCAGATTTTTCAAAAAATGTGGTTTTGATATTTGCTTTAACAAAGACAAAATACGTGCAGGCTGACCAATCCTCTCACAGTTTGGCCACCTCACCATGAGGTAATGTGAGGCTTTTTTAATTCAGATGCTAGGTGGATTATTTGCTTTTCTTACAAATAAGACGTTATTTTCACATTTAAGAGGATGATGCATTCTATTTCTATATAAAAATATTGCACAGGGAGAAAAGAGGCTGAAAAATGTTTAGAACAATATATTCAATTATTATTCAATTAGCTATACTTGTTTTTTTTCTGGTGGCATAAGCTTTTGTCCCTGTATCTTGAGAGTTTAGTCCCCTCCCTTTCCTAATTTCTTCTATCTTTTTTTCCTAATTCACAGAATCACAGAATCACAGAATTGTTGAGGCTCAAAAAGACTGCTGAGATCACCAAGTCCAGCCTGTGACCCAGCACCATCACATCGGCCAGACCACGGCACTAAGTGCCACATCCAGCCTCTCCTTAAACACCTCCAGGGATGGTGACTGCACCCCTTCCCTGGGCAGTGAATCCCAGTGCCTGAGCATCCTCTCCGTGAGGAAGGGCTGCCTGAGATCCAACCTAAACCTTCCTTGATGCAGTTTCAGACCATAATTGCTGAGAAACTAATGACACTTTCCACATGCTTTATTTCACAGCCTTTTTTTTTTTTCTCTCTATCCAGCAGAACAACCACCTTTATCCTCATTGCCTTAATGAATAGAATTTCTTCTACTTCATATGCCTACTGCAGTGTCTCCTCTGCTTTCCTGGAGTTCCTGGGCAGTACCACCATGAAGCCATATATTTATCTTTCTTGTAGCTGTTATTTCTGCTTCTCCTTCTAACAGTCTGCATTTCCCACTCGCTGCTTTCTTAAGTATCTTTAGTCCAGAATTGTGGAGGGTGAGTGAAATGCAAACACTTGGGCAAATAAAGGCACATAATTTGGATTACTGTAGCCTTGCGGTGTGCATAGGCCTCTTGTTATCACCATTACTATCTTCCACAGAGGTCAGTGTCTGACTCCATGGGAAATGATAATAAATCAAAATATTACTGAAATGGAACTGCAGGAGGCAGTACAGGACCAGAACACTGTCTGTACTTCAGCTCATGAGCACCAAACGCAGAAAGCAAGCTTCTGAAGATCTGTATTAACAACTGTCAAGCTGGTTGTTGCTTTTGCAATTTTTGCATCAGGAGGTGGTCTGACACGAGAATAAACAGAATTTACAGGACCTTGTACTGGCCTGGGCATCTTTGTTTAACAGCTGTCCCCCTGGTCAGTCTGTCATGAAGCAATTGCCATTCTGTTGAAAGTGCTGTTAATTTTGTGGTGTTGCTTTTTTGTTTTAGAATATTTATCTTTTTAATTCTCAAATCTATATATTCATTATTTGTGCCTTCCACTTGCAAGAGTTGAAGCCAGTCTGCTTCATTTGTGCTAGCTCTATGTAGCTGGAAAACAAACTGCCTGTGATCTTTCTAGGATCTGTTTTTTCTATAACATCACAACTTTAAATTGCTTATTATTTATTTTGTGCTAGCACAGGACCAGTTATTGCTACCTTGTAAATGTGAACTGTTCATGTACTCTGACCTCCTCTGTAAGAACTTTTCGGTATTTATTTCCTCCAGCATACTTAAAAGGGTTTTGTCCTTCTGTATGATGGCTTCACAGTTTATTCTGAAAAGAGTGAACATCTCTCTTCTGTTTGTTTTCACAGAGTACTCTCATTAATTTTCCCTTCACTTTCCAAGTATCTTTCAACTATACTAAATTTCAGCTGCAAAATTTATGTGAGAAAAGGACAGATGAAAGGACGTTTTCCTCTGGGGAAAAAACAATGCTTGTGGAATGACTGAACAGTGGAATTGGGGGTGTGTGTGATTTCTGAATGATTGGGGGGAAGGAAAATGTAAAGGAAAAGAAAGCGCCACTGTTAAGCACAGTGGCATCTAAATCGCTTTGAAGTTTAATTAGTGTAATATACACTTCGACCACTAGAGGTCTGTATTTCCTATTTTAAGAAAAAGAGAACTGCCTTATATTCATCTGCCATCACTTTTCGAAATATCCCTTTCCTTCAAGGATATTTAAGATGCAAACACAAGGCAAAATACCTACCAGTGAACTTCTGCACAACGTACAAGAGGGAACTATTTTAAGTTTATTTTAGTATCAACGACCTTATATCTAATTTCCTTTTTTCCTAGTACATTCTTGGTTTTGCTAACCTTCAGTCTGATTCTTACACTTGTAAGTCACGGAAGAAGATGTTGATGTTTTATTTTTTTCAAAGGCACATGCAGTTTGAACTCTCTAAAGTTTTGAGCCAACTTAAGAAGAACATTGTTAAAGGGAGAGTAGAAGTATAGTTTACTTTTAAAATACTGATGGAATAATAGTGACACCTATTTATTGGACTTTAAAACTAACTAGGCATGTTGTTAATCATACAAATCTTTCTTCCAAATATCAGCCAGGAAGTATTCTTGAAAGGAAATATAGGGTAACGACTCAAACATGTATTTTCCTTTTTGGAGGAAGATATTTTTATTGTTGAAAATGCCACTTCAGAACTATATTAAATTTTTTTTATTTTAAGTGATTTAAGTGATTTTTGGAAATTAAAAGGCATCATGAGCCTACACAATTTTTGATATCCAAATAGTGATTTTTAGACCTCAAGTGTTGTATATATTTCATGAACTGTAAACCATTTTGCAATTTGAAAACGTAGGCATCTTTAATACTTTTTAGCCTCCTCCCTCCACCTATTTTACTAATACACCTGGGTTTGGATAGTGTCAGTGTATGATGATACTCTATTTCAAATTATTTAATTACCTAACTAGTTCTCAAATGCTAGTAAGGGCAAAGAACTTTCAAACCAGATAGAGAAGAAAGGCTGTCAGTGTTATGGTGACATTTATTTTCTTGAAACTAGTAGATGAGCAAAAAGTATTAACTCTATCGTCTTGTGCCTGATAAGTAAAAACAACCAGTGTCTTGTCCTATATTTATATCAAATGGGTTATACAGCGTTAGTGTATCTCTATGCACTTCAGAGATGCTTGAGTATAAGCATATGACATTTTGTATCTTGAAACTGCTAAAAATAGGAGCATTTAGAGAGGTGATATCTTGGGGCAGAAAACTAGCAAGCAGTTGCCTAGATTTAAGCAGAATAAGGAAAACTAATCTTTCATTTGAACACTCAAGGTCTTTGTGGTGGAAATGGATGTGGTGAAAATTGGCCTAAGTGAAAGGCCACCTCTAAAACACTAGTTTATGGAGCTGTGGAGTGATGAATAAAATCTTTCAAGTGCTTTTTTTAGACACTAAGAGCTTAATAATACTACAATGTATTTTCTGCATGCTCTTTTTAACAGCCTACTGTGTAATAATGTCACAGTTATAATTCTAGCAGTTGCAGCACCAGTGAAAGATTGGACTATGATTTGCATATACTTTGGTAGTACTTAGAGAGTCCAGAGACACTGGAAGTATTTCTTCAAACTGCTTAGCTCTTTGCCCAAAGTTAACTCTACCAATTTCCTCCTCACTACGTTTCAGGATTTTTTTCCCAAAAGTTGGGAAATCCTGATGTATGTATTCCTATAAAATTTTACTCAGATATTAGCGCCAAGGAAGGGTTGCTCAAATGCACTAGAATTTCTCAACCTCGCTAGCACTTAGTGATTTATTGAACACTAACATAGCAAAGATCAAGGAGTTTTTATTGTACAAACATTTGTTGACTGATGGAGCCACAGAGCACTCGCTATAGTTCGCCAAATGTCTTTTAGTTGAGAGTAAGTTTCAGTACTTGATAGGTTTTATTTTTTGGATCCTCTAGGTTTAGGTGTAAAAGTAAACATCATTTTCTGGGAGCTTTTCCTCTATACACACATAATTTTTCTCGTGTTCAATAAATGCAAAAATGGAGTCCAAAACACTAAAGGATTAATCATTCTCAACTTGCAGTGTATTTATCTAATCTCTTGGGGAAGATCAGTGCAGTGTGCTTTTTAAGAGATCACTGGTTCTGGCTTGACAGTGTACCTGATACTCCAAACACCTTAGATTTTTCCATATAATTTTCTGGTCTCTTCCTTTCATGCTTATTCATCTGGCAATACCTGCTTACTTTCTTTGACTAAGGCTGCATGAATGTGTTGCAAACTTTCTAGTGTTTAACTTGTCTTAGGTGCTGTATACCCTTAAGTGATGTGAATATAAAATTACCTGCACAGCAGTAACTTAAAACTGAAAAGATAATTAAATAAACCAAGTAAAATATATTTCTAGCTTAATACTTCTAGTTCAGTACTTCTGAAAATAAACATCAAAATGCAAAGTTTCAGAAAAGATGATGTCTGGAAGGTGAATCTCCAGGCAATATCCCCTCCTCCCAGTCACCTCAGTTGCTCTGTCAAGACAGGAAAGAAGATCACCTTTTCCATATTTAGGTTATTAAACCTATAGCTGAATTAGTTTCAAATATGAAAAATGAATTGCTATAGCAGGAGACAGTCGCTCTTGTTTATACCACAGGGTAAAGAATTGCCTCTTTTTCTAAAAGAGGCTGAAGACACTTAGACATACTAAGACTTTGAAATGAGGGCATTAACTATCGTCATCAATCCAGCATACATTTTTGCACCTCAATTCTAGCCATTAGCTTTACCAAAAAGGAAGACTGGTGCCTTCCTAGGAGACAAAAATGATCAATAATCAGCAGGCTAACCTAAAGCCTGCTTATCAGGGACGTGTCATCTCCTTATAGGGCTAACAATGCTATTTCCTGCACATTAGATGACAGGAAAGAAAAAATAAATCTATTTCAGATCAAGGTAGGACTAGAATTTCTAGAGGTTTCAGCACTGATATGGAAAGATTTTTGAAGGGCGACACAATGCAAGGTACTATTTTATTATGAATATACAGCTTACGGCACATTCAGAACTTCAGATTTGATGCCGGTTATGTGGTATCTTTAGGGTATTTGGAAGTACCCGACAGAGTCAATAGTTAACAGGAATTAAGCCATCAAGTCCCAGAACGAATAAAAGTGAGATTAGTTTGGGCTGTGAAAGGTTACATGCTGCATGGTTACTTTCTCTGAATGATAGTAAACGAATGGATTAACACACTTCCTTTATTGCAGCTGGAATTGCCTATATAAAATATAGTGTGTCCCATGTGATCATTTTTAATGAAAGACAGAAATCAAATTCAGATTTGTTAAGTGCAAGTGAAATCATCTGACAAATTTTAAGTTTCTATTCTGACAGCTTAGTTCCACAGAATAAGTTTTAAAGTATTAGTTCTTTTAATTACACAGCAGTGCACATCCTGCACAGATGTAGTTTCTGGATATGTAACCACACACCTAACATTTCTACTGGCACCACTATGTCCATATGAAATGAACAATTAGCTTTTACTGTGAGCTTCTCGAGCCTGAGGAGGAAGGGTGATCATACATGAAATCATAATTAGTCTTATTGGGTATTTTGTATACCTATTAATATGTCTTTAAAGCCCTCCGGTCTTCATCACTGAAGCATGTGGGTGCCTCCATAACTACAGGAAAACAGCAATAACAATAACTGTTCTTCCTTCTCAGCTTGCAGGAGAAATACTGTGTTATATTACTGCGATTTCAAGAACACAGAGCTTAATAAGATGTTACAAGGCATTTTCTGTGTTGTTTTCAGCACCATTGGTCTCTGGTCATTCTTATTTCTCACTGCTTTCTTTGTGCATCCAACACTGAAAGAGTTCTTAATTTCCCTGTCCAGATCTTCTCAGTAACAGTCAACGTCTTCACTGGTGAAGTAGAAGGTAGCTATCACCTAGAGTGGCTTTTTGATTGGAATAAAGGAAGAGATGATGTGAGCAGCACAGAGAGACATCTAGGCCATTAGCTTGTTGCTTTGCTGTTTTTAACAATATCTGAATTTATAAAGACAGTAGTTGCAGCTCTAGATGCAGCCTGGAGGTCCCAATTGTGCCAAGAATTGCTGAGGCCACAACTGGCTCTGACAGGAAGAAACAGTAGTTGCATGTAAAATTCTTTCTAGAACTGAGGACCTTTAGTTTTTTTATGCCTGTTTTAAAATTCAAAACTATGGAAAAGGTGTCAGTATGATTACCAAACTGAGATCATCTCCAGTGCTCAAGGAAAGGCAAACTTTCTGGATTTCTCTTCTTAATGACATGATCTCATCCTGTCATTATACGAGCTGACTTGTCTGTACTTAAACTACTTGCTCTTTCTCCAGTTTCACTGAGACATCAAGAAATTTGCTCTGTAGCAATGCCAGGGATAGTTTTTCTGTGTCCACTTCAAGCTTTTTATCTTTACAACTTCTTGAAAACAAAGAACATGCAGTCTACAAATACCAAAGATCCTGTAGCTGAAATTATGCATTTCTGTTATCAAAATACCTGAAAGGATAATGATTCAGAGTGCTGCTGCAAAAGACACAGACTGTTCTAAGAAGGAAGTTGCTTTTGCTAACTTAGAAAAGCACATAGTTACCTCGTGGTTTTACCACATATATATTACAAAGCTCCCGAAGCTTGACCAAACTTTGGAAAACCTCCACTGGAGGGGACGATGCTGTGGTTCCTACTGAGGTCACTGCAGACAAGGCTAAGTAACTGCTGGAAATCTCTCATGTAGACTGCTACTCCTGTGGTGTTGTGTGACTAGAGAATAACTAGGGAATGAATAGGGAGAGAAAAGTCTGGTACAGGATAAAATGTCTCTCAAATTTTCTTAAGAATGTTAAACCGACAAAATGACAGGTAGTGTTACAAGACGTAAAATAAGTATATTAGGAGGAAGACAGACAAATAAACCCCACAACCGCCTCGCTTTTGGTATAGCCAGATAAGGACTGGCTATAAGAACAGTATTGCAATTACTCTGTGAAAGTTCAGGTACTGAGAGAGGTCAGTAAGTATATGCTTACCAGCCTCTGGGTAAAACCAGGCAAAATACGTTAAGTTTAAACTCCTGGTTATATTAGTGGTTGTTGATAATTTAGCAGAAAATTGGATTTCATGGATCTAAATTAGGAATTATAATGCTCTAAAATGGTTAATGCATGAGTGACATGCCCACAGCAATATGCATTCACTGTCAGAATCTTCTCTCTCAACGGGAGAGTTCACAATCAAAAATGGAATGGAAAGGCCAAAGCTACAACTGCTTTCTCATGAACCAAACCACCTGTTTCTGGGAGAAAAGGATTCTTTGGAATCTAGGTGCAAGTTCTTTGGCCTTTTTCTGTTTTACAGCTTAACTGTCAAAAATGTAATTCAATCCATGGTGTTACTAATACGAGACTAGTGAAAGTGATGCTTTGTGTTGCTTCCTCTAGGCAAAGATGTATGTAGGAAGAAGGGTAGGAGACACAGCTAATAACTTTGTAGACAAAGATGGGAGATGATAGGACTTTGTGGAATTTCAAATTAGTCCAAATAAAGGCTTCCTTGCTTTGCCCTGGTAATTTAGCTTAGTCAAAGACCGTGGTGTCATTTGCAAACTCTCCTACAGTACTCTTCCTCTGCTAAGCCAGAAGACTCAAAGGCACAAATTAGTATGTATGGGGCTTAAGTTCCCAGACAACGTTCTTTAGTTAAAGGTGAGAAAAATAACATGAGCAGCAATGAACTCTGCAAGATAACATTACTTTACCTTTTTAGTAACAGGAACTGCCTTTCTGTACTTGTACAACAAGAAAGGCGCTACAAGACAGCTTATATACATAGAATTACTCAGAGTCATGTGGCACATCAGTAATATTTTGACATGCGTGGAAACATTCTGATGTGTGTGAGGTCCTGCCTATACATTAATTCTCCAAAAGACATTCTCCCGCCATTACTCCCCCCTCACCTAGCAAAAACAGAACGCAAGTGTAAATTAATGAATAACAAGCTTTATAAATGCACTGAGCAGAGCAATAGTTATCTTCATCTGCAACAATGGCTCATTTGACAGAAAGTGGGAGAGAAACGCTTCAGTTCTCTGCTTCTACTCCAGAAATGGAGTCACCTCCATCAAACAGAGGTGTTCAGCTTTCTAATGGAATGGAAATTAGACAAGTTCACCAAGAGTAGATCGTGTTGCACATGGTCACCTAAAAATACCTTCCTTCTCTAAAAACTCTAAGAAAGGACATCTCTGTTTCTTACCTATCACCAATGTGGTTAAAGTGACTGATAGAAGCTTTTGCTTTGAGTAATCAAAAAAGTAACTGAAAACCAAGCACACGTGCAGATGAAACATGTCTGCGTGGGCACAGACATACCAGTATCACTAAAGTACCTGTGATGTTAACTAAATCAACTAATGTGGAAGTTTCATCACTACATTTCCATCGTCATGGCTAGTGATTTCTACATAAATTTCTGCTAGTCAAAGTCTTATGGCTCTGGGGAAAACAAACCTCACACTGAACATCTTTTTTTTTTTTGACTTAATGCTGAAAAATAGTGTTTGTCTTACTGGAGAAGCAAAAGCAAATGTATTACAGATTCCTGTGCAAGGAAATGGATGTCTGATTTAACACCTTCATTCAGATGAAGCTTTGTCTTCCAAGTGTCACAATTCAGCACTATGTAATAGGATTTGGTTCACTGTGTCTGACTGAGACACTTGATTACTATTCTTTGATATAATTAATTTAGATATCCTTACAGTGGGAAAATATCATGCAACCACAACGCGCCTCAGAAAATACTTTTCTTCCTTAAATGAGAGTGTTAGGAACAGCCTGGAGGGAAATCTTAAAAGATTAAAAGCAAGGATCAGCATGGAAGCCTCTTAATGAATACCTCATTAGGGTCAGAAAAAGGGCAGAAAGGAAAGAAAATAGTACGAGAAACTGGTAAAGTAAAAGAGTTTAACTTGGACCACAAAAATCTTTTAAAATGGCAGTGCAGCTATGCATAACAGAAGTTACTATCACTGTGATTGTTAGTAAGCATAACATGGAAAATAGAGGCCTGATTATGCACAAAACTCCTATTAAGAGCAGATCCTTATGAGAGCTAGAAGAAAATCTGAGTAGCCGAATACAAAGACAAGCAAAGTATCTATGATTTTTGTACAAGTCAGTTGGACTACTTAGGTGCTAAGGGGTTAACCAAAGAGAATGGAAGGTCAAATACAGACAGACACCTTAATCCGTGTGAATGTGAAAGGTATTATCACCCATGGAAAAACACAAGATACTGTGATCCTTGGTGCTTTATCTGGAAGGCAGCACACTTAATAGAATGATACCAAAACAGATGTTCTGCCAAATTTGTACAGCTTATTTCCTGGTTTTTTTTCAAAGTACAATTTATTGCTCTGTTTTGAAAATAAAATTCATTAGTGAACCCTCTTTACTGTTCTGGCTCTGACATGTTCCTTGTGGGTACTGAGGACCAGCAACAGAGGTAACAAAACAAAGGCAGCTGTTACAGCCAGAGTGCTCTGAACCAGGACATCCTCAACAAAGCACGGTCCTGGTTCTCAACAAGCACCGCTGTACAGATGCCTGAAAAGGGTAGTGCTGTGTCATCCAAAAGGTGCCACGTGAGTTTTACTTTAGCGCTAGGAAAATTACTAACTGAGCCGAGCAAAGGATGTGTGGTTGTCCTGTACTGACATGACTGACATGACTTATTTTGATGGTGTATTTAAGAACATGGAATGGCATCATAAAATGCATTTGAAGGCAAAATATTTTTGAACCCTTTTACATTTTAGGAAGCCCATGGGTAAAGAAATTACTTTTACCTGAAATAAAATTGTCTTAAGGTAAGCTGCTAATAACAAATCCAAGATGAAAACAATAAAGACAGAAATCTAACAGCAGAGCTAGCATTCCACTTTGAAAACACTTGTTGATTCCTGCCCCATGCTCTCCATTTCTGATTGCTGTATATTAAATAAAGAACCTGAGGATGGAGGACATCCTGAGCAACCTGAGTGGGAGCAGACTAAGTCTTGGGCTCAATGTTCCTCATAGGGCTTTAAAAAGAAAACTGTATGCAAACTTTTAGGCTTATGTAACAAGAATCAGGGAAGAAAGGAGAAAATATGAAAACCAATAGGAGTTTATATAGAAAAAGGTGAAAAGATAACATACAACCTATAAATCTGGACTGGGAGGGATGTGCATGATTCCTCAATAAACAAATTCAGGCTGCATTTTTGTACATTATGTGCTGCCTGCTTCAAGCAAGCTGATGCTAAAGCAGGGTTAAACAGAGTATAACCGCCAACAGAACATTTTTTAGGGAAGCCAACTAGTGCATTTTTCTCCCTTGCGTAAGCCCCCCAGCATAAAAGTACAGCTGTTTGGTGGTTTTCTGGAATGTTTTCTACTTGTATGGGTCCCTCTCAGCTAGAAATGCTAAGACACAGTCCTCTTATTCACTGTATCCTTCTCAATTTTCAGAAAACTGAGGAGACTCGGGAATGTTTTATTTTCCATTTCCATACTTCATCTACTGATTACTAGATTCTGCTAGCCAACAATCTATCAGTAACTGACAAACTGGTATGACCTAGAAGTAAAGAAAGGAATAGGTGCCATAGCGGAAATTAGGTGTTTGGTTAAATCATTCTTTGTTCTGGCCTCAACTCTAATTATAGCTTTCACCTCAAACAGTGAATTACTGTCTAAATATTGACCTTGCCCAAATTCAGTACCAGTTTCTCTGGATATTGCCAGTTACCTTTTGCTATAGCCTGTTTTTTGTCTTGTCTTCAATCATGCCACGCACTGATGCACTGCCAATCTGATCTCACTTTCCTGCTGTGAGGTCGTCTTCAGTTATTACCCATTTTCTGTGTCTGTAAGAGAAATGCTGCTCAACTAGAATAAAAGGAGATAAACACCACAAATAGTAACCAAGCATCCTAGATAGCGTTGTTATATAGCAGATACCTGGACAGTTTTGCTATCAAACAAAAACCAAATGGAATGAAATTGTAAAAGACACCTGACAGCCCAAAATCTGTAGTTCATTCAGATGACAGAGCAACAGAGAATACTAACAGCATGCTATTTGGAGTACAATATTTTTCTACCTTTAGTTGCAATTCACTTGAAAGCTCAAAGTAATTTTAGTATAATCCATCTTTCATCTGAAGATAAGGTAATATATGATTAGCCCAGCCATTCTATTTCATATGTGCTTTGTCTCCAACAATCCCAGCAGTTAGGACTTAAAGTAAAGATAACCTATTTTCACTTGTTTGTTACGGCTGAGGTAAAAAAATCAAGTACAAGTATCATAACTCCCCTTGTTTGTCAGATTTGTTAAACTCCCTAAAATGCTAAAAAATGAGCCAGATTATTCTAGGGTACATCTGTCAAATTACTTTTTCTCACAAAGGATAAGTTTTAAAAGATGCTACAGAATATGGCGTAAGCGCTCTGAGTACAATGACTCTCTGTAGGTGAAAGTGATCTTAAGAGACAAATTTGTTCATGGAAAAGGAACTAAAAGGAATACTGTGGTTAGCAAAAGCCTCTTACTGGCTTGCTTTTCACTGCGGCGTTTTTAGGACCACAAGGAGAAGACAGAAAATGATACCATGATAAGTAGCTTTCTGTGCAATAGTGCTGCATGTAAGAACACAGCTCTGCTTGAGTCTTTCTGATCTTCAGGCTGCAGCGTTTGGGCTCTAAGGGTAAATTATGTTGCCACCTACTCAAACCATCCCATGTATTTGAACTCGCCTTATATATACATGCCAAAATCTTAACTTTGTGTAACATTTTAAATGCAGATAAGTAATTGAGGTTCAATTGTTTACTCCTGTTAGTATGGTGGAAACTAATCCCATAATAGTGAAAAGAATAAAATAAGTTTTCCCTCCACCTTCCCCTCTCTCCATTTTCCATTTTGATTTAAGAATTTCACAAGATTTTTAAAAAATTCTCTTTGTGATGCTCTGCAACTTTATCTTCTTAGGTTCTCAAACGATTCTAACAATACAGAGGCTGACTTCTTAAAAATACCATAGTCTCCATTAGAATCACAAAATCATAGAATGGCCTAGGCTGGAAGGGACCTTAGAGACCATATTAATCCAGTCTCCTTGTCACCAGGGACACCACCTCTTGACTAGATCACGCAACACATGGGGACCGAACGGGAATCGAACCCATGTCCTTGGCGTTGTCAGCCCCATGCTCAACTGACTGAGCTAACTGGCCCCCTTCGTTAACTAATATTTGAGAGGAACACACGGTAGGACACTACATCTGCATCTAATTCTAATGGAATTCATAGAATGAGCTTGAATTGGAAGGGACCTTAAAGATCATCTGCTTTCAACCCTCCTGCCATAGGCAGGGACACTTCCCACCAGAACACGTTGCTCATCCAGCCTGCTCTTGAACACTTCCAGGAAGGAGACATCCCATTCCCATGTCTCACCACACTCACAGTAAAGAATAGCTTCCTGATATCTAGTCTAAATCCACCCTGCTCTAGTTTAAAACCACTGTCCCTTGTCCTTTTGCTACACACCCTTGTGAACAGTGCCTCCCTAGTTTTCCGGTAGCCTCTTCAAGGTACTGGAAGGTTGCTAAGGTCTCCTTGGAGCCTTCTCTTCTTCAGGCTGAACAGGTCCAACTCCCTCAGCCTGATCAGCTTTGTAGCCTCCTGTGGACCCGCTCCAACAGGTCCACAACCTTCTTGTGTTCGAGGCTCCTGAGCTGGATGCAGCACTCCAGGTGGGGTCTCACCAGAGCACAGCAGAGGGACAGAATGATGTTCCTTGACCTGCTGGCCATGCATCTTCTGACACAGCCTGGGACACAGCTGGCCTTTTGGGCTTCCAGCGCATATTGCTGGCTTATGTTAAGCAGCACAACTGAGAGCATGAGAAACAAGTATCAGCAGTAAGCTTGAAAAATGAAATAAGGTTACCCAAAGGCTAGAGATTTAGCTACACATGCAACAGTGCCTACAAGCAGATCACCATGGGCCTGCAGGGGCCAGACTATAACCCTGATCCAGTCCTCCCAGGTGTGACCTGTAAATTTTATGATGCTTGCAACTCTGAAAGGATTCTGAGATTATGCTTCTCTACCTGAAGAGATACGATGGTTGCTGGATTGCCAGTATTACTGTCAGAAGTAGGTGAGGGGTTTATTTTGCTTTGCTGTCCACCCCTCCCGCTCTGACTTAGCCATTTAGCCAATTTCTTTGGCATATCTAACACACTACCCAAGCAGATCTATTCCTAAGCTGAGGAACCTTGATAACCTGCTTTCCCAATACAACTTCAGGTACAACATATCCAAATTAAACTTTAGTGTATTTCTCTTCTTATTGAGGGGTCTCCTGGAGAATAAACATTAAATTCATCTAAAAAAAGCACAAGATTAACCATGTAATGTGAGTCAGACATAGTATTTGACTAAAAAAATGCATAAAAATCCATGTTCTCCACCCAAGTCAAGACAGAACATGACCTTTTATGAACTTGCCAAGGCAGAAAAGATGTGATGTTGGGGAAAAAAGATACATGCCAACCACTCAGAAACAACCGGACAGTGTGACTAGACACCCTAAAATTTGGGCAGTATTAGCTATGGAAGAGATTATGAACACTCCTGGTGATACCAATAGCTTCTGGACCTCAAGAACGTGCAGAAAAAAAAGAGAGAGTGAGCAAATTAAATCTACTTGTGATTGCTTAAAACATTTTCAACTAATATTATACTTTTGCATAAACAAAAGTTAACTATGGCAGCGTAATGAGAGTTTGTAGTTTATGTAACCTTAAGCTACCATATTAATTACTGGACTTCTAGCGAGGAACTTCAGGCAGTGCCAGAGAAAAGGACTGTTATCTTTAAGAAACACAGAGGATAAAACTACCACAGTGCAGAAAACTTCAGACTGCAGGAAAATGCAGTCAGTGCCTGTTATCTGAAACAAAATTTATAACGCAAATTAACTCTGACACATATCTTCATGTCTGCAAACACAGCCCATACGTTTCTAGAGAATTATTCTAGAAAATGTAAATAAATTACCATGTTTACACTCTGCATCTGCCTCTGTTTTTATAGTACTACAAATAGCAAAAAGAAATTAGATAAATTTTCAGATATTTAATGCAATTACAGATAATGTTATCATTCAGCGTGTAACATAAATATCACACATGTTGTTGTTGTAAGCTCATTGTAAAAAGCAGGTTGTGGAGTTGTGATATTTTAAACTGAAACACAGCACTCCCCTCGTTTCTGCAGTGCTGTGAATACCGGCACTTCAGGGTGGTATTTACTGCCTTTTAAACCAGTAACTTCCAGCTGCAGTTTGCACATGCTGTCCAACCCAAGGAAGGTACAGTTTCCAATCAGGAAGGCAGGACACCTCACACCTTTGGATGTGGGCACACGGATATGCTCTCTTCCAGTGTGAGAATTAACTCTGTGTCCATCTACTACCTTGACAAAAGCAAGGAGAAAATGAAACTAACTCTATTAAAATGTAATGGTAAATGTGACTTCTCTTAATCGTATGGGACCACCAGGCCTTCTCAGTTTCGCAACTTAAACTAGAAGCACTCCATAGTCATATCTGATTTTTCTCTGCTGTGTAGCAAGGAAAAATGTACATTTTTTTTTGCTGAAGATGCATAGTTAAAATTCTTAATACATGAGTCAAAACTTAATTTGTAGGCACTTCTTTGTATTTTTGAAATAATTAATTTAAAGGATTATGGTGGCAGCAAGCAAAATGAACTGCCATAGTCAGGAGTGCAAAACATTTGTCAGTGCGAAATGTTTCACACATTAGCGAGAAACACTAAAACAGAGCTAAAAGAGCCTTTCTACATCACCATGGTAATTACCCGCTTCAGGCCATACTCAATCCTATTCAGGCAAAAATTTAATCACGTTGCTGATGTGGGTCCATGCTAGTGATAAGATTCCCCTCTACGCCCTCAAATAAAAATCCCTCTTTACCAGCATCCCCTTCTGGGGCTGGTGATTCTACTGAGCCCATGTACTGTCCCATGCCACGCAATATAACACAATCAAGTCCTGCTATGTATGGAAGTGACGGAAAGTTACAGTAAACTCTAGCACAATCTGGAGAGAATCCTTCCGTCGCTTATTACTGGGCATCTCATAAATTCTAGTGGATTTGCAGAAATATAGAAATAGCAATAACTGAATCCTGCAAATTTACTGCTTGTACATACTGTCACCCATACTTGGTTACTGATATGCCAGCTGACTTGCTTGAAAGAATATAGGGCTTGTGTGCCTATAAACAACTGATAACAATTTGAGTGTTTTTAATGTATGTGCAGTGGAAGGACGGTAAATATGTTAGAGGACCTCACCTTAACATGTTGAAGGGCTCTAGCCCAGTTTCATTTTTAAGAGTCCAAGCTAAATTTAGATGCTGGTTGATGCCAACAAAAAAAAAAAAAAAAGGAGGGCGGGGGGGATTTGAACTTTTACTAACTAAAACTGACTCTGGTTATGCAGAGCACACGCTACACAATTCTGATGAAGCCAACACTAGCTGCTAACTGATGCTAACGAGACCGAAAACCACCAGGGCTTGTGCAAGTTTCAAAAATCACCAGCATCGCCTTTAATGATATTTTAATTTTTATTAATCAATAAATTACCAACGCAGTAGAAATGTCAAGT
>NW_009729468.1:1106-1310 GCF_000703405.1 Apaloderma vittatum | reverse complement strand
GACCCCCCAGGCAGCAGCCGGAGCACCGGCCGCCTCCTTGCTTTAACCTCGCCCCGCGCTATCTGTCAGCAAATCATCCCCGGTTACACAGATAAGGAATAATTGATGCAAAGGAGCCATCTGTTTGCGAACATGGAATATCTGCTCAATTAGGAGGGATCTGTCCACCCAGATAAAGCATCGCGGCAGCCCCCCCCGGGCACG
>NW_009729468.1:478-986 GCF_000703405.1 Apaloderma vittatum | reverse complement strand
GGGGGGAAAGGTGCTCTGCCACCAAGCATCGAAATTTGAGGGGAGCGCTGGCAGCTCCCGCATATTCCACCTCTGTGACGTTGAGCCCAGCCCGTGGCTCCCATCCTGAAACGGGGTTCGGGGAGATGCATGGAAAGAAGGGACTTGGTGGCAGCACCTCCTGAGTAGCACTGAGCTGAGGCCGGCCTGCTCATTGCATGTGTGGCTCCTGAAGAAACACACTGGGGGAGCCTGCACACGGACAGAAGGACTTGAGGATGAGCCTGCAACAGCTCACGGCACACACTGGCCGTAGCACAGCCCCAGAGGGGACCAGGGCCATAGGGCCTGGGCAGGGTGAAGGGCAGGTGTGCAGTGAGGTGACATCAACACAACATTGTCATGTGATGTTATTAACACGAGCAAAACTGAACTGGCAAAGCAGACAAGGGCTGCAAAGTCAGGGGAGATGGGCAAGGACCACAGAGCAGCTCCACAGGTGACAAAACCAGGGGAGAAATGGGGCTGG
>NW_009729468.1:0-424 GCF_000703405.1 Apaloderma vittatum | reverse complement strand
GCCCCAGCAGGGTCCTCACTACGAGGCACACAGCTCGACCTGAATCAAAACCCAGCCGATGGCTAGAGGTGACAGGAAGGGAGACGCACCCCCAGACCCTGAGTTCCCACCACCACGGATATGGCAGCACCACAGTGCCCCGTGTGCCCCGAGCAGGCAGCTCTGCAGCCAGGGGACACGAAGGATGACGGAGAGGGAAAGCAAAAGGACTGTGGCAGCTCCCCGGCGAGGGATCCAGCACATTTCCCGTGCCTTCCGGACACCAGAAAACGCAGCTTCCCCATTCCACCTCCCCTGCGCCTCGCCTGCCGCCCAGGTTGGCACCGGTGACGCCGCCCACGGTGATGCCGCGGGCACGGCAAAGCCCCCTCCATCACCAAACATCCAACCTCCACCCACCCCGAGCGGCAGCACCCCGGAAAAT
>NW_009729467.1:0-484 GCF_000703405.1 Apaloderma vittatum | reverse complement strand
ATCTGCATCTCCCCTGTCCATGTTCGGGACACTACACATTCTCACACTGCTTCACCTCAGATTTAACATGAAGCACAACAGGAGAGCTATTCCATGTATAAAATCTGCTTTTGGGACAGGACAGAGCAGGAAGCATGAACACAAGGTCACTGAAGACATTTCTGGAGGAAGGAAGTCTTGTGATGCTCAAATGGCTGCTGAGCGGTCCTGCCCTGGCAGTGCTGCTGGAGACCACAGGGCTATCATAGCCCAAAGTACAGAATGTCAAATATTTAGGGATCTGGAAGGCAGTTTAGTGAGGGGATGACTAAGGGACAGAAGGAAGAGGAGAGGAGAAGGCACTTCCAAATCCTCCATGCTGCAAGGTGTGATCAATCACAGCTACGCTATTGCTAAAAGGAGAGGGAATGGACCAGCTAAGAAGCCCCGCAGTTCCTGGGCAGAGGAACCTGCAGCAGCAGGCAGAAGGCTGGGCTACCCGCCT
>NW_009729466.1:2286-2527 GCF_000703405.1 Apaloderma vittatum | reverse complement strand
TGGGTCCTGCGGGAATCCCGCCCCCTGTGCCGGGCCGGGAGGGGAGCCAGGGCAGCTCCGCAGCCGCACCGGCAACGTCAGCCACGGGCTGGAAACTGAGCGGGATTGCAGGTTGGGCTGGTGCCCCTGCGCTCTTCCCGGCATGGGCTCTGTGGGCGAGGCGAGCCTCCCGCCGGTGCCTGGTTTGGAGCCGCAGCCTCTGGTCTGTGTCGAGAGCTGCAAACGGAGAAGCCCTCGAGGC
>NW_009729466.1:1574-2178 GCF_000703405.1 Apaloderma vittatum | reverse complement strand
CTTGAGGATAGCTCTTTCTGAGAAAAACAACTCAGAAACACAGGTCTCTTATTCCTGTTCACTTCAGAGGTCACCTGAATTACGGTTCTGCCAAGCAGTCCCATAACCGTTTCTTAAAGCTTCTTACCTCCCTGCTGCCTACGGCGCAGCGTGCCAGCACGAAGCTCCTCCTAATTTCATAATTTGCAGCGTACATCATTCAGAAGCCCTTTGTTTGTGCATAGCTCTGGCAGTCCTGTGACTGGAGTTGTGTTATTTCCTTGGAGATCCCGAAGCAGCGGAGCAGGACCGGCTCTCCCTGCGGCACTCCCCGGCTTTCCCTCGGGCTGGCGTTGGGGCTGGGCTGCCCCGAGCTGGTCGCGTCCCAGTTCAGCCACAGGGACCAGGGCTCCCCGGTGCATGTGTGGGCTCCGGGGTGAGGAGAGCGCTTGACTTGGCTGCATTCGCTCCCAGCTTCGTGCCACCGTGTCTGAGAGCCGGGAGCTGGCCCAGCGTGGCTGTGGCAGCCCGGGACGGTGCTCCCCCTGCGCTCGGCCCCGCTCGGGGCTCCCTGCCCCAGCTCAAAGCGGCTCTGGTAGCCGACAGGGCCTGTCGCCAGGAACGG
>NW_009729466.1:637-1147 GCF_000703405.1 Apaloderma vittatum | reverse complement strand
TGCGGCTGTCTCTGCTCGAGGTTCCAGAGGTGGCCTCCCTTTGGCCACCCCTTGGAGATGGAGAGCCCCGGGGAGTTCAGTTTCTTTCTGAGTTGAGGCTGCTTCACAGCTCGGTTGTGGTTCTTCTTTGAGGTTTGTTTCCTCTTCTGACACCTCTGCGGAGTCACGGAGCTGTTGGGGTTGGCAGCCGCCCCTGGAGATGGTCCAGCCCAACCCAGCTCAGCTGGAGCAGGCTGCTCGGTGCCACGTCCAGTCGAGTGTTGAATGTCTCGGGGCCAGGTTGTTTTCTGGGTAACCTGTTCATGCCTGAGGCTGGTGCTGCTTTACCCTCGCAGCAAAAGAGGGGTTTGTTATCTTTAGAGGGCTCTGTGTGTAGCTTTTTCTTAAGTTAAAGTGGGATTTCCAATATTTTAAGTTTGTGGCCATCGCCTTGCTCTGTCAATGGGCACCTATAAGAGCTCGGCTCCGTCTTCCGCGGGGGCCGGAGCCTCCTTGGGACCTACTCCCCTC
>NW_009729466.1:0-394 GCF_000703405.1 Apaloderma vittatum | reverse complement strand
GCCCAATCCTTTTTCTCCCCCCTCTCCGCCAGCCTCTTCCTGCACGTTGTGAGCAGAGCGGCAGAGGAGAGCGAGCCGCCTTGCTGGGCTAACCTGCACCTCCTCCTGCAGCCCGTTGCCGACAGGGCTTGTCCTGTCCCTCAGGACCCTCGTTCCCTTTCCTGCAGAAAATCGCAGCACAACTGTCGGGTGCATCAGCCACCTCTCCTCATCGGGACTGTGCTCCAGCCCATCACCCAGGTCGCTGATGAGGGCTCTGAGCGGCGCTGACCCCCGGGGTATGCAGCTCGTGTCCTGGGCCAGCTGGGCAGCGTGCCCCTGCTCGCAGCTCTGTCAGCCTGGCACTTCAGCCCTCCTTATTTTTAATTTAAGGCCTTTCTTGCTGGGCTGCCCG
>NW_009729465.1:0-549 GCF_000703405.1 Apaloderma vittatum | reverse complement strand
CGTGGTGATGGGGAGCTGGGCGCTGGGGCTGGGTGTGGGGCGGGTTGTAGGTGTCAATGTGAAGGAGATGCCCATCCTCTCAAAGCACTCAGAAAGACCCCTCAGCCATCTCACCCCGGCATCACCGGAGGGATTCTGGACTGGAGCGCTGCCAGCTGCTCGTCTGCAAGGACCCTGGAGCATCCCTGGAGCTGAAGCGTGCCCCAGCCTCTCCATGGTCCCTTGAGCCATCCTGTTCCTGCAGATGCCCAGGGAATATCAGCGATGCGTAAGGAAACGGGTGGAAAACAGCAATGCTGAGGTCTCCCCAGTGCTGCTACATCCTTGCCTTCCCACACCTGAAGCGACAGCCCTTTTTTTTGGAAACATTTAATAGACCGAACTGCCGGACTGATGGATGTTGGAACTTCCCATCAGCAGGATTACAAATTACAATAGCCATCAGCTCCTTTGAGAGACCCCGGTTTCCACGGGCTGCCAGCACGGTGGCGTTTGTAGGGCTCCTGATTGAACTCATCAGCACTTTGCTGCCCTGGTCTCTGTCCCTGC
>NW_009729464.1:0-2565 GCF_000703405.1 Apaloderma vittatum | reverse complement strand
AAGCTGCATCACGCTGTGGGGACACCCCAGGGTTTCATCTGTGAGGAACGGGCAGTGGGAGCAAGAATCCAGCTCCGGACTCCGCTAGAGTCATTTTACCCCATCTCCACATCCTTTCGTCATACTTTTAACACCTGAACTGAACCAGGGGACAGGTCGGGAAAACGTGAGGTTTGATGAGTTCCTGGAGGACTTTGGACTGCAGAGCAAGTCCATCCGTCAAGATGTTTCTGTTGCAAGGGGCAGCAATGATGGGGAAAGGGCCGAGCTGGGTCCGTGCGTGTTTACAGACAGGATTTGGATCCCGTTTCCCTTACCTGAGTCTCAAGGGGGACTGGCTCTTCCTTTGTGAGAGTTGGAGGCTCGTCTGCAACTTCCGAGGAAGGCAGGGAGGGCTCTGGGGAGAACAGAAAGGTTAACGAAACTGCCAGCCCGGGACCCAGCTCACTGCAAAGCCAGGAGAGGAGACCTCCAGCAGAAGATGCGAGTCTCTGCCGCCCTGTCTGCTTCCAGCAGTGCCTCGGTCACCCACCAGACAAGCAACAGCTCCAGCAGGTCCTTCCCCAGGCCCAGCCATCTCTCTCCTCCCTCCCCAGCCCAGCACCCACCTTCCAGCGTCTCCTGCCCCAGCGTGGGTGGCTGCGAGTCGTCCGTGCGGAAGTCGGACGTGTGGGCAGGACTCATGGACTCGCTCTGCTGGGGACTAGGGCTGGAGTTGGGGCTGCTGTCCACCTTGAGCTGGTAGACGTCTGACAGGGAGCTCTGGTTGCTGTTCTCATCTGCAGAAACAGCACCTAGTGAAGAAGAGCACCTTGACCCAGGGGCCCAGGCAGCCGAGGGCGGCACTGAGAGCCAGGGTCTTGGGGAGGAGGAAGAGCACAGTCAGAGGCAGTCAGAGGACGGAGGATTCACTGTCATCTGTCAGTGCAAGGGGTGCAGGGAGCAGGACTCCCTGCCGGGACACGGCTGGCATCAGGTACAAAACTTGCCCACGGGAAAGGGAGTGCTTCTGCCCAGGGTATGAGTCTGAGTGGACAGAAAGCAACCCTGGGCTATTCAGAAATAAGCAGCAGAAGGCACTGGAGTGATACAAATCGCCGCGAAACCTCACATCTGCAGTTTGACAGGGCCCAGGCATCGAGGGCAGGAGACCTCTCGCCTGTGTCCCAGGGTTCTGCACCTCTTCTGTTTGGGAGGCAGCAATCCAACACCAGGAACAACGCTCAGCGCCTGGCACACATCTTTTCCAGGTAAAGCAGTCCCAGACCACAGACCTGCACCTATGGGAAGGGCCAGCACACTCCCCCGTTTTCCTTGGCTGCCCTGAGAGGTGAGCGGAGAGCCTGGGGACAGGCACGTGCTCTGCTCCAACAGTGAGTCCGTGTGCTGCCGGGGCCTTGCTCAGCTCCACTACAGAGCCCAGCCTGCTCGTGGCAACTGCAGCGCTCCGAGATCAAGAGCAAAGTCAAGGAGAGCCTCTGCCCTTTCATCCTAAGGTCTATACAAGATCTTAAGACACAGAAGGCTCAGCTGGAAACAGGAGGCTCAGCCGCTGGCAGCTACTGGCCTCTCCCCAGTAGGAACTGCAGCGTGGGAAGGGGAACCCCCACTCTTCCAGTTCCCCACAAAGCTTCCCAGAGAAAGATGCCAGAAGCAAATGATTATGATTCTTGCTGACAACAAAACCTAATGGTTTCAGGACAGTTGAGAAGTGGATCAGCACAACCCTACACTGAAGATGTGCGCTGAGCTTCCCAATATATGTAATATTTATAAGCCAGAACATCCCAGCTTCTACAAGGCCATAGTGTCTTTCCCCAGCTTAAAGGGGGCTCAGCCAGACTCACCTTGGAACTCCAGGAGGAGAGAGGAGTTGGCAGAGGTAAGCCATTGGGCTCTCGGGCAGTGCTGCCACTCGATTTGGATTTCTCTTTCTTCAGGAGAAAAACAGAAACACAAGGTTAGAGGAGCCCACCACTGGCAAGAAGATGCAGAAACTGCTCCCTTCTCTCTCTCCCAGTACCACTGAGGGATGTGCTGGTGGAGACCTTTTCCATTTTGGCCACTTTTCTAACTGAGAGGGAAAAATTCAGCTGCAAAGTGTTCAAAATGAGGAGCAAAAGAAGGAGCATCATCAAATAAAAGCAAGCCCTCTGGGGATTAAAGACAAAACAAAACCTGCAGGCAGTGAGAGCATGTCAGGTCAGGTGCAAGGGACAAAACCAGTGCTGCTCCATCACAGGAATAGCCCTGAACACAAGAAGGACACGGACCTGTTGGACCAGAAGAGGGCCACAAAGATCATCAGAAGGCTGCAGCACTGTTCCTACAAGGACAGCCTTAGGGAGCTGAGGTTGTTCAGCCTGGAGAAGAGAAGGCTCTGGGGAAAACTTATAGCAGCCTGCCAGTGCCTGAGAGGGCTCCAGGAAAGCTGAGGAGGGGCTGTTTACAAGGGTGTGTGGTGGTGATAGGACAAGCGGCAATAGTTTTAAACCAGAGAAGGGCAGACTTGGGTTAGACGTTAGGATGAAGTTCCTGAGGGTGGTGAGGCACTGGCACAGGGTG
>NW_009729463.1:716-1063 GCF_000703405.1 Apaloderma vittatum | reverse complement strand
TTGGAGCCAGAGCGTCACCTTATTTATGGCTCTGCTTCCCCGAGTTAAACTCCACAAAGTGTGACAATCAAAATTAAAGATTTCTCTGGAAAGGCAGCCTGGGGGGAAATCACTGCCGAGGCCAACAGAGATTTCCCAACGGTGACTTTTAAATTAAAGGGGAAAAAAATTTCTTTAATTTGGTGGCGTGCTTGGGATGCAGCTCACTGGGCACGTTATTATCCAGCTCAGCAAATGCTCCTAGAATTCACTCGCTCTCCAAATTATCGATCTCTCTGCAAGGCAGCATGTCCCTGAGCACCAGGGCAGCTTCACAGCCCCATCCCAAACATAGGGCTGACTCGGGT
>NW_009729463.1:373-661 GCF_000703405.1 Apaloderma vittatum | reverse complement strand
GCTGCGGGCACGCAGCTTTGCCGGCGGGATTACGTGCCAGACCCAAGGCATCAGCAGAGACTGTCAACGTCAAAGCCTCCTCTTTGGGACTTGGAGGTACCCACGCAGCCAGGGCACGCACCTCGCCCTGCTAGGGCACGCACCTCACCCTGCTCGGCCGCCCTGCACCGTAGCACGGCGAGCACCGCGGCGCAGCAAATGCCATGGCGGAGCTCCGCTCCACCTTTGTGCTCCTCCAGGATGCTGCAGGGACGTGGCACCATCCTGTGCCCCCATGGGTGGGGACAC
>NW_009729463.1:0-221 GCF_000703405.1 Apaloderma vittatum | reverse complement strand
GGGGGTGCAGGCAGCTCCAGATCTGTTTTCCCTCACGTGATTCTTCCCCTTCCTCTCCCCCCGCCCCTTCAAGATGAAGCAATGAAATTATTTTTCTACTTGAGTAGTTTTCAATTTAGATTAAGAAAAATCTGTGCTCTGTTAGCGACGTTGCAGTAAATCAGGGGCGAGCGGCACGCCGCTGCTGACAGCCCGATCGCTTATCGGCTGTAAACCTTTTT
>NW_009729462.1:0-2082 GCF_000703405.1 Apaloderma vittatum | reverse complement strand
CCCGGGAAGTGACGAGCGAGGGCAAAGCCCTCCTGCCCCATGACCTGAGCCAGGCTGCCGCCCGGAAGCTCCTGCTAATCCTCCTCCACCCCCTCCAATTCCTACTTTTCCCCCACCCTGGGGGTCTCTTGAGATGCCTCCAGCCTGGGATTAACCCATCTCTGCCCTTTGCTCTGCCTCAGCGGGGCACAGGGCCAGCTCCCCCCACAACCACCACTCACCCTGGGGCTGCAAGATCATGTGTCCCCGCCCAGGGTGAAGGTTTATCCTCCCCACAGCCTCGTGTTTTCCCCCACCCCACCCCGCTGCTCTGGCTCACCGCAGGCTGAAGACACAGCCCTCAAAAGGAATGAGGAAAAAGGCGTTTACAGAGTAAGAAAAAACAGGAAGGTGAGGAGATCCGTGAGAGTTTCCCATCCTGAGGCCCCTCCCTTCATAACAGGCTCCAGAGCTCGTTCCTGGGGGAACACTTTGCAATCCCAGTGAAGCTGAGGGACATCTGCCTCAGCAGAGCGAAGGCCCTGAGCTGGAGCCACCAGTTCCCCCCAGGTTGCTGGAGATGAGTCCGGATCAGTTCCTCTTCGTTTTTATAAAGAAAAAGCAGATTTGGGCAGGTGAGGCAGTTCTCCCTTCCCCTCTTCTACGCTGGAGAGGAGGATCCAGCAGGTGGTTTCTGTGGGTCACGATGCTGCATCACTCCCAACCCACCCCCAAGCTCTCCATCTCCTTGTTCCATCCATCACCAAGCGCCTCGAGCAGCCGAGGAAGAGTCCTCAGAGAGGAGTGGGACCCGCGGAAACCGCAGCGTCGCCTCTCCCGTGTCACTCTGCGCCCGCTTTGCGGCGCACGGGTGTCTTCTGGAGCAGGGCCAGCGTGTCCCGCTTCTCCACTCGCCGGAGCTGCTTCTTCTTCGCCCGCTTCAGCTTCAGAGGGTTCCGAATCTGAGGGTGGAGGTGCGAGAAGAGGGAGGTTTTCAAGGACGGAGACTCGTGTTTCCCACGCTCTTGCCTCACGTGCCAAACATCCCCAGGGCAGCCTCGGTTTTGGTTTTCTCAAGCTCAAAGGAGAAGTTGTCCCACCCCACACCCCCCTCCAGGACATGGGAGAGAGAGTCACCCTCCCCGCAGAGCTGGGTTGGGTTGGATTCCCCCAGTCCTGCTCACAGAATCCTTTAAACAAGGAGCCACAGAGGGAAACTGGAGCAAACCTCGGTGCTTCCCCCACCCTGCCCCAAGCACGACTCACCACTTGGACAATCTCCGCTTTGCGCTCGTTCTCCAGGCGCCGTTTCAAGTTCTCCTCCCGTCGCCGCTTCTTCTCCTGCGGGAACGGCACCAAAATGTTCCTTCCAGGCTCCAACCCAAACCAGCACTGACCCACAGCTGACGTTGCTCAGGGCTACGGCAGCACGAGCAAACCACCCGCTGCACAGCAGCGCTTTTCCCTCCTGCCCACATGAGGCTTGAACTGTCTGACTGAGTTTATTCCGAGTCAGTGCCTCCTAAGATGTGACCATCGCAGCCCAAATTTGGCATGACGACAAGGAATTCGTCGTCTAGGCTGCTGATGAGAAGGTGTTTGTGCTCGCCTGAGGAGCCGGCCTGAGCCCCGTTACCTCACGCTCTCTCTGCTTCGCCTCCTGCAGCTGCCGTGCCAGGTCCTTGACGAGCTTCTTCTCCTGCCTCTCCTTCATCTTCCGCGTCCAGGAGGTGCGAAGGGCCTTGTCCCGGATCATGTGGGAGAACCTGGGCAGGCAGATGGGTCACGCCAGCAGCTGGAGGAAGCAGAGCTGAGCTCCCCACGGCTCACAGAAACCTTCCACTGCTTTGCCCCCTCTGGGTCCTCTACGGAAACTCTCCAGGCTAGAATTCTGTGAAACTCAGCTCAGAGCCTCTCCCAGCAACTTTCAGCATCTCCTCCAAACCTTCCGCTCAGCTCAGGACTCCCCCAAAGCATCCTTGTCCGCTCCTGGTCCTACTGAGATCTCCGCAACCTCCCCACCAACCACCCCGTGGCCCCACCAAAGCAGCCCAGCCCTGCCCCCCAGAAAAATCTTCCCTCAAACAACCCGCTGAGCCTCCC
>NW_009729461.1:1096-2016 GCF_000703405.1 Apaloderma vittatum | reverse complement strand
CCAGGCAGTTCAGCAACCCTTTGCAGACAGCCGGGACTACAGCTCTGCTCCCCGACCCAGCCCAGCTGCTGGAGACACCAGAAGACCTGGGGGGCTGAGGTCTGGTTCCATTTCCTGATGTGCCCCGGAGCACAGTGTGCCGGGCTCTTCTGGCCCTGGCTCCTTTTTCTTTCTGGAGAGCCGGGAGGCGGCAGCGCGGGCAGCAGCAGGGAGCTGCCAGCACTGGGAGAGACCTTGGGAAAATTGCTTAGAAGCTGCAAGAAAATGGGGAGCAATTGTCAGAGCCCAAGTGACTTGTCACAGCCTAATAATTAGCGGGCAGAGAGGGTGGAAGCACAACCTGTCTCTGTCTAATTTTGCAGCCCCTGTTGTAGCGGTTGTTGCAAAGGGCTGAAACAGGGCAGAACTTAGGGTTGCACGGCAGTTTGGGAGGGACGCCAGTCTGGCAGGTCCGGAGCGGTGAAGGATGCTGTGCCCATCAGTACCCAACGCTTGGCCCTTGGCTCCCATCTTGCAGGAGGTTGGCACAGGCTGGACTTGGGGGGACCATGGGGGTGCTGGCCTGCTCCTGCATGCCTTGACTCACCGTTACAACTGTCGGGTGCTGCTGGAGGGGGACAGAGCTAATTGCACTTCTGCATCATCAAAGGGATTCTTGGGAGCTGCAGATCGCCTTCCTGGCGCTGCTGGGATGGACCCACAGGGGTTTGTGAGGCCAGCCTTTGGTCCATCTCTGTCCCGCAGATCTTCCTCCTGGCGCCTGGGCTCCCCAGGGGAGTCGATAGAGCTGCACCTGGTTGCTGGGAGCAGAGAAGGATGAGATTTGGAACTCAAAACTTGTCTTGGGTGTGAAGCTGGGGTGCATACTTGGATGATCCCAGGCAGTTTGGTCTGGAGGCTGCTGGGACCTCCATGGCTTG
>NW_009729461.1:694-950 GCF_000703405.1 Apaloderma vittatum | reverse complement strand
AGAGTGCGGCCCCCCGCCGTACCAGGAGGTGCCTTGGCTCACCTCAGGCAGGACCATCCTGCTGCCCCGTGCACGGTGCATGGAGGGGACTTTACGCTGGTTCCCCTGGTTGTTAAAAATCCAGCCAGTGGGCTGGGAAAGGCTGTGGGAATCTGGAACGTGGAAACCTTGGCTCTGCCCGCTTGGCTAATTCGCATCTGCGATGTTCTTACGGTGGTGGGGACTCGCACCCCCTTGTGCTTTGGAAGAACCGAGC
>NW_009729461.1:0-249 GCF_000703405.1 Apaloderma vittatum | reverse complement strand
AGGGGCCTCTGTCCTCCGGGAGAAGCCGACTCAGCTTTACAAAGCCCTGGGACTCTGGGAAAGGGGTTCCCGAGGAGCATTTGCTCGTGGCTTTTGGAGGGAGCCCAAGCAAGAGGAAGCTCTGAGAGCTCTTGCAGCTCCCAGGGCAAAGTCAGGTGAATTCAGAAGGGGCTCCCCCAGTTATTTTAGCTGGTAAGTGTTGAGAGGCCAGAGGGAGAGCAGCTCGGCAGCAGGCTGCGGGGTGCTGGT
>NW_009729460.1:0-600 GCF_000703405.1 Apaloderma vittatum | reverse complement strand
CTGGCTGACCAAGAGTCTGGAGTGCTTGTCTCCCGCCGGCCACTTTTCCCACACTTTGCTAACAAACGTTGCGGGAAAACACAGAATCAATTGTTGCCACAACCACAGTCATCTTCTCATGTTTGAATTTATTTGTATTGTAAACAAACAGCAAAGGGCAGAAATTTCAACTACGTTTTCTACTACCAGAATTTTACTTAGACTACACAGATTTTAGCAAATTAGAGAATCATATCCTTTGTACAAATGGCTGTAACTTAAAAATAAAACACACATTCTGGAAATGTTACATACTTCCGAGAATTATATGCCTATTGTTTCCGCTTAGGCTTAAACTACGAATTACACAGGATGTTGAATATTCCTAGGAATTTATGCCTTTTTGGTTTGCATATACTTATTAGAGAAGCAGTATCTAATTCTACATTTCCTTACACCTCGAATTTATGTAGTTGGACAGGCTCCATTTAATTTAATGCAGCACTAAGCAATACAGTCAACTCAAACACAACCTCAAAATGAGGACAACTCTGCAGCTCTTCCCCCTGTTTTTCTCCTGCTCTTAGCACTGGGATTCTCCTGTTAAATTTGCTCTTGCTG
>NW_009729459.1:11947-30952 GCF_000703405.1 Apaloderma vittatum | reverse complement strand
CCGTCCCGAAAAGGGCCGTCCCGCCATCGCCGGTTTCCCCGGGCTACTGAAAGTTTCTTTTCCTGCCTTGTGGAAACAGCTCAACTTCATAAAGTACAGCCCGTGCTTTTCCCTGGGTCGAGCTTGTAAATAGAAGTTTAAAAATGTGAACATAAAACTGCTGTTTAATGTTTGCCAATGCACGGCAATTGCAGCCTGGCTCGTCCTAAAGGAGCATTTCAGTCTCTTTCTGCTTAACAAATAGTGCATTTGCCTCTGAGGGAGTTGAGATCTACTTCTTTTTTTTTTTTTTCTATCCAAAAATAACAGCAGCATCTGTATCATTTGGTGATGAGGCCAAAAATCACTGCTTTCATCATAGCTTGGCTTTGGAAGTCGTGTGTTGTTTGTTAGATAAACGTTTCTCTACGCAAATGCGCAAAAGTCGTTGGACTAAAGCAACAAATTTTAAACATAAATTAACATTTAGAGCCCAGAAACTTTCTGCCTTCCATGTATCAGTTTTGCTCTTTAGAAGTTCATTGTTTCCTTTGCCAAACTGCATGTCCATGGGGTAAGGATAATTTTAATATAAAATAATTTTGCCATTAGGAAACTTGGCAGAATTGAGCATGAAAGCCCTTTTTTTTTTTTTTGACGAGTTTTAAAGACAAGCCTCAAAGAAAGTAAGATTTGGAAATGGAAAAAAAAATAGAGGACTTGCAATTTTTTCCTTGCTCTTTTAACTCCAAACCCTCCTGTGGTATAATGGGAACTTGGTCCATCACCGCTTTCTCCTCTGAGGAACTCCTGTTTATGAGCAGTTCTCCTGAGTTCTCCCCATTTATCTTTATTTATGGGAATGAGGGTTGCTGATGTCCTTTTTCCCTCTCTTTCCACATGTGAGTATCGTGGCTGGTCGTTTAAAATTTGTAATTATATCAGTTGTGAATTTTCCTGTGGATAAAGTGTTATTTTAGCTCTGTTCTTATGTGAAGTATACTCTGAGTAATTACGTATCAGGAAGGCAACAGAGTTGCCCCATCTCTCTTTACAAAAATCAGTAAAGAGACCTTATACCATGGCAGTAGGGACTCGTGAACTAAAGACAAGGAGCTAAAGACAAGGGCTGCAGAATTTAAGACGTGGCCCCTGGAGTGGCATGGGGAGTGGTCACGAAGCCCAGCTCCCTGCTGCAGACCTCGTCCTCTGACAGAAAGGATGGTGAGGAACCCACAGCATCATCACCTCATCCACCCTGGGTTGTGGCCACACCCAGTGCGAACTGATGGTGGAAACACCTTCAAGCCTTGCAGCACAGAAATGACTGTGAGGGCCCTCAAAATTCAGCCTGAAGCAAACCTGTGGGGCCTTGGTTGCTCGGTGGGGCGCAGCACACAGCTCTGCCACCCATCAGGTGATGGTGATACCCAGCATCTTGTGTGTCTCCTTTTCCAGCTGCTGCTGCTGCTGCTTGTTTGGGAAGGAAGTTTGCCCCTCTGGCTGCACCCAGGCAGGTTGTTTGAAAGACAGCAAAGAATTGCCGATGTTTTTCGAAGATGTAAATACATACAAGAGAAGTCTTAAATGTTTTCAGGGCAAATTTGTCGTTCTTTGTAGCACTTTTTTTACCTGGACCTGAGATGGCCGTGGTTCAGACCACAGTCACGAGCTTACTGTTTCGACTTTTCAAGGCCTAAAAAGTCACTAGTCTGAGAGGAGGAGGGAGGAAACTGTTTGCAGCACCAAGTTTCTGTTGTTTACCGGATGCAATCTGGCCTTTTAGGTCATTGTGCAAACTGCAGTCCCACTGTCCCCATGAGACTGGTGGAAGAAGTTTTTGGAAAAGGATAGCAGCTTCATTGCATCCTTGCTAGAAATCTTGAGAGCAGTTTCTCTCAGTCTTGCCAGCTTCTCAACCTGTCACTTGTAATTTCTGTCTTGTGGTGGGAACTTGCTTGCTTTGCCCTGTTCAGCTGCGCAAACTGGGGGATGAGCAAAAGTATTTCAGAGAAGAAAGGACGAGTTGATTCAACAGAGCTAATGGGGAAAAGATGAGGGAGGAGAAGGAAAGGCAGTGAGGAGGTGTTACAATAGAAATGTCACATGAGAAACAGCCCATGGAGGAGCAGTTTTTGGCCAGTGGAAGAAGACAAGAGGTTTGCCACTGGCGAGTTGCGTGCAAGTAGGACTCAGCTCTCTGCTGACACAGTGGAGTTTCTCCTGGGCATGATGTGCATCAATGTTGTGCTTCACACCTGAACCCTGATGCACTTTGTCATCCAGCAGCAAGCTGGCAGCTCTGATGGGCAGTCAGGCCAGGTGGCAAATGTTGGTAGAGAGGGATGTGACTGCATGTAAAGGCTTGAGCCACCCTTATTGGATTCAAATAGTGCATGGGAAGGGTGAAAGCACATCACAGCAGTGGGCTGTGGGAGCCATATCCTGAAGGGGAACGTGAATGCAGCTTAGAGCAGATCCTGACACCTCCTTATTGGCATCAAATATTCATTTTCAGGCTTGCCCTCAGTTCCAGGTGGTCGTATGAGCTTTTTCCTTGTTTCTTTTTACAAGACAGAAAAAGTACTCATGGCCCTGCAGGTGCTGCCGCTGCACAGAGTAGGATGGCAGCTTCTGGTGGAAACCAGGGGAGAGTCTGTGGTCTCAGGCCTTTCCCTATTGGTTTCCTGAAATGCAATAATTACGCAGAGATGTTAGGGACTTGCTTTATCAGCTTTTTCCATGGTACCATCACTCCTCCTGGCTGAAGGTGGGATGTGATTACAGTAAACCAATCACTCCAGCTGCAGCACGGGAATAACACAGGTAGAGGGTGTATTAACCAACTTCTGGAGGATCTACCGGACACTTTCAAAACACTCAGATCTTCAAAGCTTTACTCGAGTTTTTTCAGGCAGATGAATGCTCTTTCTGCAGATTGATGTGGCACAGCATCATCTTGTGGCTGGCTGGTCCCAGCTGCAAGCACATAGGGGTCCTGTGGGGACAGGTAATGTCATGCCCCATTGGTTTCTTACAGGAACTCGAATAGGGTTGTTATTATACTCTTGTTAAAATGTGCTTCCCTCAAACAGGAATTTGATCTTTCTAATTCAGTGCTGTTAGTATTTTATCTCAGCATTTTCTTCCTGGTTGTATTAATGATAAAAAATGCCTTCGAGTGAAGATGTTCCCTTGCAGTTGCACAGGGAGCTGTGCTCCACTGGCCAGGGCACCTCAGAAAAGGTCTTTTCTGGCTGGACATCTGGGACTTCCTGAACTCCAAACTAGGGAAGCAGCTGAGAAAAAAGTCTGAAATCAGATTGTTTCAGATTCTGCAGCTCATGTCCAGGTGTGGATCTGGTAGTTGCTGAGCAAAAGGTCTCCCTCTCTCCCACACTATGTTACTTGTCTTTTTGAAAGCACCTGAAATTTCACCAGAGCCCAGCAGTGAGCTGTGCTGTCCCCTCAGCCAGTGTCACCCTCCCAGCACAGCTGTGTTGAAGCTGGACTCAGAAAACTGCTGACTAGGGATTTCCTCCCCCCAAAACCCACATCACTTGGCAGAGCATGGGTTGCTTTTGCCCTGAAACCACTCCTGATCTAAAAAACAAGCACACAGCATGCGCGGAGTAGGTGGGAGCTGCTGCTGTAGTTTGCAGGAGAAAAGTGTGGGAACTCCCTGCATCCCTGCCCACTTCCCAACCACCGCCTGCTCCTAATTCCTTCACTGGCCAGAGGATGTTGCTGCAGACCAGAGCAAGGCTGGAAGCGTTTCGCCTGGGATTCAGCTGGGGCCATACATCCCATTTGGTACCTACTGACACCTTAGGTATGCCAGGGCTTTTTTTGCCAGCAATAACTCCAGCCACAGGTTCATGAGAGGCTGGTTTTGGCAGCAATGATGGGCTTAACCACCCACATCATTTGCCAGTGTTGCTGGAGGGTGCTGCCCTTCTACTCTACCAGCTCAGCCATCTGCAGCTGTGCTGCAAACTGCATCTGTGATGTTCTCCAGCTGACATCTCCTCTCCAAGAGAGTGGGGGTTATCATTTCGTCTCAGACTGATCCCCTAGTCCAATTCATAGGGTGTTGGTGAAGAAGGATTTGGGAGCAGTAGAGGTGGGGAAGGAGGCACTAACTTACATCCCGCAGGAAAAAACACACTGTGAAACTAGAGCCCAGCAGATCAACACTGGCAGGAGAACTACACTGCTCCCCTCTGGCTGCTTTCACTCTCTCTATTGGTTCACTTGTATGCGACAAGCCCACTCAGGGTCTGTATCTCTACTCTACTCCTTCTCAGTGCTAAATATTTACTGCTACACTATACCATAGCAGCTGCCTGGCATCAGCCCGTGGTGATTTGCTCTGCTTTGCTGCTAGGATAGCCCCTGGCATGGTTTTGGCCTGGGCCAACTTGCAGTCTCACAAATAACACTTGGGTATCGCGCAGGGGACAGCACAGGGACCATCTTCAGGAGGCAGCTTGAATTTGGCCACCTGGTTTTGGAGACAATGAGGTTGAGATTACAGCTGACACTGTGATTGACGCAGCTCGGGGGCAGCTCAGGGCCCCTGGAGGTGCGCAGTTCCAGGTTATCCCGCAGGTCCTCGAGAGGGTGCAAGCTCACAGCTGCTGGAGCTGGCAGAGGGAGAAGGCAGGGAACAGGGAAGGTACAGGTTTACAGGATGAGTGAGGGACATGAGCCACAGCTTGTGCCAGGTTGGGGTGAGTGGGAAGCTGCATCCCAAGAGTGCTGGTTCATGCACATGGTAAAGAGAAATAGTCCCTGCTTCCAGCTCTCTGCTCCGCCTTGCTCCCAGGAGCTGCTACCCTAACATAAAGGATGGCTGAACAGCGTGTGCTGTCAAACCACTCCACCTCACATCTCATTACACTGAATTAAACCAAGTACATGCTGGATGAGCTTAATATCCAAGCCTGTAAACTTGGAGAAGGTGGAACGTGGGTCTCTGTGGCACAACAGACCCCAGCACAAGATGCTTACGCTAGGAAAGGGGTGGAAAACAAGGAGACATGCTGTGGTCTGGATGAGTAATAAAAAGATGACTGCAAGCTGCAGAAAGGAGAAGCTGACATCATTTATCTCTTAACAGGGAACAGGCCAGCCAGGCCAGCAATTACTTATTTAGCTGTAGGATAGGAACCCATAACATTAAGGTGTCGTGATGTGCACATCGTCTTAACCCACATAAAGGTCTAATGCTAATTATCTGCTGAACTTGCGACATGCACATGACAGCAATCGCTAGCAGGCTGGGTGGGGACGGATTTTCTTACGCCTCGCTGCCTGCGCCTGCTGCCCGGCACACGGTGTCACTCGGGCATCGCGGAGCCACACGTCATTCGCCCGGATGAGTGAAGAGCAGCTCCCAAAGCACAGAGGCTCTGAGAGTGGTAGAAAGGCAAAAGCTGGAGGCACCTTTTAATTTTACTCGCCACTGTTTTTTCCTCATGCACTGGGTCAAATGTCAGTAGAGATCTACCTGCGCCGATGCCAAGCTCTCTTGGGAAATAAGTGTTGCTCCTGACAGATCTCTTGGAAAAGGTGGGAGCTGGTTTTGCAGAGAATCAGATTTTGCTAACCAGAGCTGCTGTGTCCTGATGACTAATGAATTCTGTCTTCCACCCACACAACACGTACAGCTCGTAATATGGAGGAGTCAGCCACAAGGGAAGAAAAAAAGACAACCTGCTGTACAATTCAAACCCCTCCCTAAAATAATCACAACCCATCCTTTGCCCAGAAGTGTTGGAAGCTGAGTTCTCACTGTGGGAAAAGCAGCATCAAAGCACTCCTGGAGAACTGTATTGGCCTTAGTGCTGAGGATAAATGATATTCTTGGCCTGGTTGAAGGAAATGGGTGGCAGGAGCAACCCAGTAGACGATGGTGATGATGAGGACAAGGGGCTGTGTTATGAGGTGCACTCCTGTGAGAACTCAGCCCTTGGAGCTCAGCACAGCCTCCTCCTGGCACTGCCACTTGCTCTTGTTGTT
Source organism: Apaloderma vittatum (assembly GCF_000703405.1). Lineage (NCBI taxonomy): Eukaryota > Metazoa > Chordata > Aves > Trogoniformes > Trogonidae > Apaloderma > Apaloderma vittatum. The sequence continues at coordinate 24,949 of NW_009729459.1, read as the reverse complement.
TGTGGGAGATTACCAAGAAAGGATGCTGAAGAACCAGGCAGGAACTCTTTTCCCTCACTATGAGCTTTCTTACGTCTCTGCTTGGACACAGGTGCTGTTTGTAGAACAGTTCAGGGTCTTCCAAAGAAAACAAAGTGTTTCCAAAGAGCAGGGGCTCTTCTGAAAGGAAGTGACATGTATTTTGACAGGTATCAAAAGATGTTACAAGTCTTTCATAGAGATTTAATTTGTAATTTTAAACAAGCAGCTAGGACATGAAAGACTGTGGATAGCAAACACCTTTCCCAGCTCCAGAAATGGAAAAGATACTTGGACTCACGTGAAAGAGGCATTGACACAGTGCCATGAGAGAGGTGTCTTTGCTGCAGCTCTCCCTCACCTGCTCAAACGTGGGAGCCAAAGACGACCACAGGAGCGCAAAACCCACCTAAGAAGGAAGGAAAAGCCAAACAGTTTGTTGCCAAGTACTTGCCTTCCTAGCAGTGTCTGAGACCACTGTGTTTAAACTTCAGTTCCTATCCCTCTGCATGTGAAGCAGTTAAGGAAGGAATGCAGTGAAAACATCTCCTCTCAAATTAAAATCAGGGGCCATGCAATAATGGCAGACATCCAGGTGAACGTTTCTATCCAGAGGGTGGCACGTACAAGCCTGACCAATATCAACTGATTTAAATGAGCTCAGAACAGTGCATAAAGCCATCTTTGCTGTATGGTGCTGCCTATAGTGGGGTATGCCCCCTCCATAGCTCCCACACCTACCAGCACCAGTCCCAAGCACTGCTGGACCTTGAGGCAGCACAGGTTTGAGCTATTTCAAGAGCAGATACGTGATCTTACTGAGGAATCACTTTATCTCATCCAGCCTTGCAGAAGCACCACACAGCAGATGTACAGGAGATGGTCCTGAACTAAAAGCTTCTCAACATCACTTCATGGTTTCCTTTGCTTCTCTTTTTTCTTGTACAGAAAAGTCTTTTCCTCTTTTCCACACCCATGGAACAACATTTCATTTCTATTTTCTGGAAGCCAAGTCTTCACTTTGGTTCTGTGTACTACTTATTTGATATCTGTTAGTGTCATCATAAATTCAGGATAACTTGTCTGAAGCAGGCCCACCAGCTTGGGGACTGCAGCTCAGGAAAAATAATGGCAAGCCAAAATGGATCCAATTTTGTGCAAGAACACCACCCTTGTCCCTGCCACCTTCCCTTTCCCTGTAAAAGTACCATGAATAACTAGAAAAAAAAGAAAGTTATATTCTTCTCAGTAGCAGCTGGCTGCAGGAGGGTCATTTTATTACTGAGTTGTCTAGGTGCTCAGGCAGACACAGGGTGCCATCATCTTCCCATTTTAAAAATGCCATTAGGTTTGGCTTTCATTGTCTCCTCAGTGTCCCATTAGAAACCTGTGGGCTTCCAGTGCAGGGAAGGTGGATGTTTCATACCGAATAGATCATTTCATGGAAAGAGCTTTGTCAGGTGAACAGAATTAGGTCTGTGTTGCCGTAACTTCCTTCTTTAGCAGGTATTTTCATACTGCTACTTGTCAGCCGGAGGGCAGTGTGTATTCATGGAAAAACTAGGAGGTTAAACAAGTTAAATTTGGTGATTTCAGTTCTGTAGCCTGCAGCCACCCAGCTGCCCTGAACACTAAAACAGAGCTAGCAGAACAGTGGTTAGCAAAGGAGACTCTTTTGTACCTGCATTTTCTCCACAGAAGTTGCCTGAAGGTTTAAACCAGGGCAGACACAGCCCACTATAGACAGAGATAGGATTCATAGAAATAAATAATGGTTTGGGTTGGAAGGACCTTAAAGATCATCCAGTTCCACCCACTCTGCAATGGGCAGGGACACCTCTCACAAGACCAGGTTGCTCCAAGCCCCATCCAGCCTGGTCTTGGACACTGCCAGGGAGGGAGGAGGCTTCCACAACCTCTCTGGTCAACCTGTTTCAGTGTCTCACCACCCTCACCATAAAGAATTTCTTCCTTTTGTACAAATCTACTCCCTTTCAGTTTAAAACTGTGTCTTGTCACTACAAGCCCTGGTAAAAGTCTCTCCTCATCTTTCTTGCAAGCCCTTTTTAATCACTGGAAGGCCACTATAAGATGTTCCCAGAGCCTTCTCTTCTCCAGACTGAACATCCCCAACTCTCTCAGCCTGTCCTCGCAGGAGAGGTGCTCCAGCCCTCTGATCGTTTTTGTGGCCTCCTTTGTACCTGTTCCAGCAGGTCCATGTCTTTCCTGTGCTCAGGACTCCAGACCTGGACACAGGTCTGCAGGTGGAGTCTCACTAGAGCAGAGAGGCAGAACTACCTCTCTCAACTTCAAAGTGTTATAACTGAAATATGCTGCTTTTGTTCTTTCCCAGGTCTTGTCAGCCCGAAGCCTGCCAGGCCCAGAGAAGAACAACGTTGATCACCAGTGAGTAGCCCATGTTTTTGTCATATCTTGAGAGGGGAAAGGCAACTGGAAGGAGGAAAGCATAAAGGAGAAAGCTATTCCTACATGCTTCCTGCTGTGCAGAAGAGAGGTGGGAATGGCGTCACGTTGTTTATAGCTCTAAATATTTTGTCCTCTACCTATTTGACAATAAAAAAAAAAATCCAGGAACCGCACTGTCTGAAAAGATCCAGGCTCCAGCTCAAGTACATTCAAGAGATTTATTCCTGGTTATGAGCAATGCAGAATTTAGGATGTTCACATGTCACACAGGCATCTTGAAGGAACATTTGAAAAGCTGGGGAGCAGTGCTCCAATGAGTAGTTAAGGCTCTGGTTCATCCACAGGTTATCTGTGGGCTCTGCAGCACATAGAAAAGGAGGGTAACACCTCTTTGCTCCCCAGGAACTACAGGGAAAAACTCCTAAGATGCTCCCATGCTACACCAGTTAGAGACACGATCTCTTGTGGCCAAGAGGGCCAATGGGATCCAGGGGTGCATTAGGAAAAGTGTGTCCAGCAGGTCTAGGGAGTTTCTCCTCCCTCTCTGCTCTGCCCTGGTGAGACCACACCTGGAATACTGGGTCCAGTTTGGGGCTCCCCAATTCAAGAGAGACAGGGACCTACTGGAGAGAGTCCAACGGAGAGCTACGAGGATGATTATGGGACTTGAACATCTCTCCTGTGAAGAGAGACTGAGAGAACTGGGGCTGTTTAGCCTTGAAAGGAGATGGCTGAGAGGGGACCTTATTAGTGTATATAAATATCTGAGGAGTGGGTGTCAAGAGAAAGGGGGCAATCTCTTTTCAGTGGTGCCCAGTAACAGAACAAGAAATAATGAGTTTAAGTTAGAACATAGGAAGTTCCACCTCAACATGAGGAGAAACTTCTTTACTGTGAGAGCTGTACTGACAGAGCACTGGCACAGGCTGCTCAGAGTAGTTGTGTCTCCTTCTCTGGAGAGTTTCAAAACCCGCCTGGACGTGTTCCTGTGTGGCTGCCCCGGGGGACCCTGCTCTGGCAGGGGCGTTGGACTAGAAGATCTCTAGAGGTCCCTTCCAACCTCTAACATTCTATGATTCTGTGATCCCTCAGGGACAGGAAAATGGTGGGGACCTACTGTGCTATCTATCAGAAAAAAGAATTCTGAAATCTTCCTTCCATAAGCAAAAGCTACTGAGTAGATTCTGCCTGCACCACAAGCAACGGGAACTGTTTGATGTACATGCTAAAGAAACTTAGATGAACCAAAAAGGCTTGAAAAACCATCTTAAAATACTATCTCCTTACACTAAAGAGTGACTCTCTTCTATGTCAAGCTCCTTCTGACTGTCATACCCTGCTTCTGCAGCACTTGAGAGCAGACTAATCTGCAGATCCTGGCCCTTGGGCTGTGTGACCTACTAATGCTGAGCAGCACTGGTAGATGTGACACGAGAGCCCAGGAACCAGCTACCATCCTCTCTTCACCTCTCCCTTCCAGCTGGCAGGAAGCTTGCCTGGCAAGGCTGCTTGTTTCAGGGGTGCTCAGAAAACAGGCCTGCCCCTGGCTTTCCTGACAGTAAGGCTTGTACAGGTGGTCTCATGCTGACCATAACGTCTCCTGGGCTCTCCAGCATCCCTGATGGGCTTTGGGTTGTGATGGCAACTGAGCTGTCTCCTCTGGCAGTGCACACCCAGCCCTGCCATAGTCCCCCACCAAGGTCCCCAGCCCCAGGCTCTCACTGGCACATCTTGTCATAGAATCATACAGTCATAGAAGAGTTTCGGTTGCAAGAGACCTTCAAGCTCATCGAGTCCAACCTTTGTGCTAGCCCTATCAACACCACTAAACCATGTCCCTCAGCACAGCATCTACCCATCTCTTAAACCCCTCCAGGGATGGTGACTCAACCACCTCCCTGGGCAGCCTGTTCCAATGGCTGACAACCCTTTCAGTAAAGAAATTCTCCCTAATATCCAACTTGAACTTCCCCTGGTGCAACTTCAGGCCGTTTCCCCTTGTCCTATCACTCCCCACTAGGGAGAACAGACCAACCCCTGCCTCGCTACAACCTCCCATTAGGTTATTGTAGAGAGCAATAAGGTCTCCCTCAGTATTCTCTTCTCCAGGCTTGTCTCCCTCCCTCTTTGAAAAACAAAGGGAAGACTTGAGACATATGATAGAGCAGGAACTTATTTTCATTTAGATAACACTTACTCTATACCCACTGCAGAGCCCCATAGCGCAGCTCATGTGTGAAGTGCCTGTATCACCTGTGGTAAGCAGGGCTGCAATTTCTGCTGGCAAGAACTGCATGCAAACATTTTTTTAGAAATGGTCCATCACCCAGCAAAAGTACATTTGAATTAATCAAATCAAATCAAGCCCCAGAAACAGTGGCTAATGTGCATAGGTGTCTCATCACATCCTTCACAATTCTGCAGCTGGAAATTATTCTACATAAACACTCATGTTACAAGCAGCAAAAATCAGCCTTGTCTTGGTAGAGTTGCTGACTTAGTAAATTCCTCTAAAGCCAATTAAAGAAGAAGTAAATGTCGAGCAAGGAGAAAAAGAAAATAAATATGGAGACTTAGTACTATCTGCCAAAAGAGCAGTCACGCGAGGTAGATGCTGTAGGTGTGCACCTCCTGTACTGCAAACATGCCTGTGTGACACCACATGAGTATTTAACCAGGCCCTAATAAATACCTTTGATACACATGGGAACACAGCTGGATGTACTCCCAGTTGTGCTGTTACCTCTCTTTCCCCACCCCCTGCAATTCTTTTAGGATCCGCTCTCTAGCAGCTGGTAGTCCACGGGTGGGATGACACAGCCAGGAATGCTGTAATGATCTTATAATTGCTGCCAAGGCTCGTGTCACTGGCAGAGTTACTGGGGCGTTGTTTTGACCCATTTTTCAGCTGCAAGGTCTTGCAGAAGGCATTGTAATCATTAACCCTGGACTTTCCCATCCTCAGCAAAATGATCGAAAACACTGGCCTAGATTCACCCCAACCTAGTTTTCAGTCGCTTAACTCAGGTTTCTGCCTTGGAGCTTGTCTCCCTGGGCACTCATCAGGACACTGTCACCAGAGCAGGCAGCTCTCCCCCACACCATGCAGTTGGCTCACACCAAGGACGTGGCACTGCCAGCCATCCCCACCGCTGGGGATCTTGCTTGAAGGTGATTTTGCTCACTTTTAGTCTAATTTTACCCTTTGCGTTTCCTCCTCCTCATTGCCTAGTTCATTGCCTAAATTAAAAAAAAAATAAAATCCTCCTTCTCTTAATAATCTTTAAACACAGAGAGACCTTTAGCTGAAAGGGAGCACATTTCTTGCTTTCCTCTTTCCTAAACTGCTTCACTCAAACCTCTTAAATCACATTTATTGCTGCCTTCTAAACTCCCTCCAGGCTGTTAATAACTTTTCAGTAATGAGACATGCAAAAGTCCTCACAGTAATCTTGATGGAGTTGCATTGGCCTCAACATACTGATGAGTTATTGTCCAAATCAGAAGGTCTAACAGCCCTCAGCCAGATTTGGCATGATTGCAAGCCCTGATCTGCAGCCCTGGCTGTGTGCTGATGAGAACCTCCTCTACTGCCGGAGCAGCTGGAGGAGCGCAGGAGCAGCCTTGTGGTCCACTAGCTCCTGTCCTGCCCACATCCCGTGCTCAGGATTTCCCTGATACAGCCTCTCACTTAATTCCAGGACTAGCAGAATCAGCTGAACCAACGTGCCTTTGAGATGAAGATTCAGGTTGGAAGGGCCTCAGGAGGCGTCTAGTCTAATTTTCTGCTTCAAGCTGGATCAGCTGTGAGGTCAAAGCAGAACGGTCCAGGCTTTGTCCCATCAGGTCTTGAAAACCTCCAAGGATGGAGCCTGTGCAACCACAACCTGTCCCTCTGCTTGCTGTCCTCAGGGTGCAGAAACTTCTCCTTTTATCCAGATTGAGCCTCTTGATTTTTAATTTATTTCAGTTTTCCCATATTAAATGATACAGAACTTTGCCACAAAAATGGAAAGAACATGAGCAGCAACTTGCTTTTCCTTTGCTCTTGAAATAAACACAGCCTCTTTATTCCTTTCAGTTCTGGGATGTGCAAGGCAGGTGTGGTTTGCTTTTGTCTTTTTAAAAGTACATGTGTGTTTCAATGAGTTCCAATTTTACCTGGAGGTTTTCCCCCATACTTGGAGGTCACCATGCAAGCCAAAGCATCAAGAATAATTAACAGCGGGAAATTATGTAACCACTAAGAGAAACAATGACTCTTCTGTGGGCCTGCAAGCAAGCTGCCAAGAGTTCTGCCTCTAATTCATGATGTCATATAAAATTAGTTTAAGGATTGTCACAGTGTGGAGTTTAAATCAATAAATCATGTGTTTAATTCAGGTTTCTGCATTTCCTTTTCCCAGTTCTTGCTTTGTAGCTGCTGGCGTATGGTTTGAGCTCCTGGACTTTTAACTTTCTTCCTAACTCTCGAAGCCAGATTGCCTGCAGCCCCTAAGAAGGAAAACGGAAAAAAAAAAAAAAAAAAGAAGAGTTCATTTGCTAAATCTTGCTGCCGTCTTGCAGCCAGTAGAACTTGCCATCAAGGGCACAGTGCAGTGGAAATAAGTGTAGGACACTCACATGTCTCAGCTGTCACTTTGGCTGGTTATCAGGTGGCTCCAGGGGAGACACCAGATTATTTCTGATGCGCAAGGCACACAGTGTTAATGCAGCCAGGTCAGAGTAGCTGGACTGGGCAGAAGCCTTTCTGACCTGGGCCAATAAGAACAGAGGAAGGGTGGCACTGGTGACATTTGCTCCACAGCGACAGCAAAAGGAGACCGGCTGCTGACTGTTTTGAGGAACATTGTGGGTGCTCCCTCACCCAAGGAAAGCAGGTTATGAAGGCATCTCCTCTATATGACAAAGTCTCCTTAAAAAAGCATTTCAGGATTCTTCAGTTCTAGTTCTACATTTATTTGCCTGCCTTGGGGCAGCTTCTGTGAATTCATCTAACAAACATGTCCTCATTTTTTTTCACTAAATGATGCTAATGACCAAATTCATCCCAGCTGCAAAGCCAAGGGTGAGATAGATCTCATCCTTAGAGAAATGGTAAGTCAAGAGATGCTACATAATGAGTCTGGGACAGATTAGGAGCCAGGCCACTGGATATGAAAATCTCTCCTCTTTGGCAACCAACCAACAAGCATAAAGAAACATTTCTTTCTTGCTTATTTGTTCTTCACCAATGGAAGGACACAAAGTAAGCCCACCAATCTCAGTTGACATGGCATGACAGAGCACTTTACAGTTTAGATTTACCAACTTAAGTCTCCATTTAGCTCTGCACCTCACCTTTACCTCCATTTCATGGAGCTGTGTGCCCCAGCTTCGAGAGAAGACTAGTTTTATGGCCTGGGTTGCTCATCTCCCAGTTCTCTACAAGGTCAAAGAGCAGAATTTTCTTGCCAGCTGCTGTCTCATCTCTTGAGTCCTGGAGGGCAAGAACAGTAGACCTATTTGGTAGTGAGATCTACAGTGGTCAAAGTTCACACAAGACTTTCCACTGTCCTCCCACATGCAGGTAGGGACAGATTTGCCTTGTACCCAATATAAACCACCTCTGACAATACTAATAAAAGCCATGCTAGTTCCCTTTGAATTGTACATCAGTTCTCACTTTTGGGAGAGTTGTGCTGATGTGAAAATAAATAAAAACTGTAAGAGCAGTTTGAGGTAGCCAAGTTCGTATTTTGGTTGCAACTCAAATCGCTTACAGAGAAAACATCCCTTTCTGCATAAAACCTTAAAACTAGTAGCTAAAGGTTAGACAGTGCTTTAACTGGGCTTTGAACCTACACTTACCAAAAGGTCCTGGGATTTTGATCTGGAGTATTGCAAGGGTGTACTGTAATGAACTCACAGACTAAAATAGATGCCAAGTGATAGCAAATGTCAGCAAGCGGTGTGCCTGCAGGGTACGGGAACCAGACATGACAGAGTACTGGTGTCTCGGCAAGCCACGTGCCATTTGATCTTTCCATTCACAAAAAAAATGAAGGGTTGTCTTGTGTCTTCAGAGCTTGGTTCTTTCTCACGACACCAATAATTGGTTCAATTCCATGGCAGGTGCCCACAAAGGAACAGCAAGATGTCATCCGGAAAGTCCACGATATCGTACGATTACTCAGAGGAGGAGCTCATGGCAAGCATCGAGCGCGAGTACTGCCGCTGAACCCAACCCCACACCACAAGAACTTCAAGCACATTCCTAGAGGACCAGCTGGAGCAGAACTGCTGCTGACAAAACAACCCCTCGCACAGTGAGATGGAGCGGGAGAGGTGGGTTGCTGAGGGAGGTGAAGTGTGAGAGGCCGTGTGGTTGCTTGGGAAGCACAGAAGAGAAAGCCCTCCTGACCAACTTTGAGTGAGAGTATGAAGGCCCCCACCAGCTGCTGATTTCTGATCAGTGTCTCTGGAAGAGGGACTAATTAATCTTGTGAGTCAATATTCAGAAACTTATTTCTAAATGGTATTTACAAACGACGATGTACTAGAAGTGTCACACTACAACAGAATTGCTGAGAGACACGGTCCTTTGAAGACAGATCTTGTTTTGTCTTAGCAGAGAGAAAAAATGTAGCAGAATAATTTGATTCAGATCTCACTTAAGAGAGCGTTGTATGAAGTTCACGTTACTGCCGCTTGAAACAGACCAAATTCACTCCTTGTGCTGTGCAAGACTCTGGTCCAGGTCTGAATTTGGCACTGTCTCTTCAAATACGGTTCTTTTGCCAGCATGGGATGTAAGATGAAAAGGCAAGTGAGCTCACCATTCAGTATATACACAGCATCATCCCAGAGTTGAAATCACACTGCTTAGGCAAATGAGGCTCCTGGGAGCCATCAGGGAGCACAGGACTCATAGAATCCCTTTGGGTGGTATCTCAGCACTCGTGTGGTACCTGGGGCTCCTTAGCTTGGATCCTGCAGCAGAAGCAGGAGGGACATCACTGCAGCCAGCAATAATCCATCTTGAGAGGGCCTTGCAGGCTATTGCAGAGCAGCCATATGCGATCAGTTTTCAGGATTACCAGTCCTGGCTTTCTCATTTATTTCTTGTAGGTAACCTAGAAGAAAAAAACACTACATTTCACCATTAGCTGATGACAAAGTAAAACAGAAAGCTGGCTTTCCAAAGAAAACCGTATCTTTTCAGCTCCCAGACAGGGAAGCCTGGTATTTTAGGGTTTCTGCCTTTATTTTACCTGTATATTAACATATTATGAGTAGCTGCTTATTATCAGAAGTAAAAAAAATACCTTATTTCTGTCTTCAGCTGAAATATAAAAGACATCAGATGGAATCTTCACATAGACTGTGTAAATGCAAGAGGAAACAGCAGAACACACTAAGATGCTGCATTTTAACTTCTTTGTAATTCCTTGGCTCTGTGAAACAGAAATAAATACACCTGTACTCTATGTAGCCCTCAGTAAAAGCATCCAATGTCATTTTGGAAAAGGCTCTGCAGTTTACAGGGCAAATCATCTTATGGTACCTGCAGAAACTAAGCAAAACACATCCTTGGAGGATGGCAGGAGGGATACCACGAGGCAGACAGTAGATTACAACCCTGGCACATGTATTCACATTTTGGTTGTCTTTCATGCAGCAGCTTTGAGCAAGGCTGGTCATTGGGCTCTGCCCGAGGGCTCAGGAGCTGCTCAGGAGCTGCCAGGCAGCCTGCAGAGGTGAGCAACAGAAAGGGAGCCGACCTCCTGCAAAGCTACACACATTTGGAGGCAAGAGCTCCCGGTACAGCAGCCAGGGCACTTTGATAGGACAAGGGGTAACGGTTTTAAAACAAAAGAGAGAAGGTTTAAATTGGGCATAAAGAATAAATCATTGATTGTGGGGATGGTAAGACACTGAATCAGGTTGCCCCCTCCTTGGAAGCGTACAAGGCCAGGCTGGATGGGGCTTTGAGCAACCTGCTCTAGTGGAAGGTGTTCCTGCTCATGGCAGGGGGTTGGAACAAGATGATCTTTAAAGTCCTTTCCAACCAAACTGTTCAATGGTTCAGTGATACCTCGGCAGCCCAGAGTAGAGAGCAAATACCCTCGTACAGCTGCATTTGGTGACTGGCCCAGGTACAGCTCTACAACACATTTCAGGCTCTCTTAAAGGAAAGCCTAAGTATTAACAATTTTGTAGAAAGTGACTATTTTTAAAAAAAGTATCAAAGCTCTCTTGACTGAAACAAGAAAACCACTAAGCTTCTTTACAAAACTAGCTTATCAAATAGCCAAAGGATAAGGACATTTCTGCACCTGGAATTAAGGTGCAGTGGGTTTCACAGGTAACCAGCATCATCGAGAGAAAAGGAGGAGCTGCAGAACACAGGAAGGTCCAGAAGTGAGCAGCACAGCTGGGACAGTCATTGCACCAGAGAAAAGGTGGGAGAAATAAGTTCAAGGATTCAGTACAAAGTACCTGAGCCCATGGCTAATTTCAAGGGAAACCTCTTGAGTTACTCGCTCTCAAAAAAAAAAAAAAAGAAACAATTGCACTATAGAGATCACTTTGTCACATCTCAAGCAGTGAATGCTGACATCCCACCAACTGAGTTATCCTTAAGTTTATTTTCTTTTCATTGCATTCTTCTATAATCATCACCACAACTGCTTCTAAGAAATAAATAACAAAACATCGGTTGGCTTGCCAGTACATCTCCCATTTCCCAAAATAGTTCTGCTGTGTTTAAATAGGATTCTGAAGGATCTTTAGTTCATCATTTCAGAAATTACCATCCTGTCTGATACATGCAGCACAAGACAGGGTAGTTGAGCACAGGTTTTGAGTTGACACTATTAATCCTCATTAAAAAAAAACAGCAATAGGTCATACATATTTACCAAATTACTATGTTATTCATCTGACAAAGACAAATGCTACACACCATGTTTTGCACTTGTCCAAAAGGAGTAGGAGAGCCTCACTGCCCAGCTGGCTGTTTATACACACCTCCTCTTACCACCTTCTTCTAAGTGAGGCAGAACCACAGTTGCTGAGGGGACTCAATAGGGTCATTCTTTCAGCCAATCCTGAAGTTACTCTTTAGTGCAGGAAGAGATACTGCCACTTCTGAACACTTCCGTAAGTTCTGGAAGTTTCTTACCTGGCTGTGCCAACAAGATTCCAGCTAAGAAGTTCTGGTGATAAAAGCATTAAAGCCATATTTTTTTTTTAAATTACCTAACCTAAGCTCTTAAAAAACAAAACCAATAAACCCAAACCTACAGAACCTTACTCAGACTTACTCAGACTCTAGGTTTCACTCAAACTTGGGTTTTTCATGTGCAAACAAGTGCTTTGAATCCTTGATCTTGAATCCTTCCTAAGACTTGAACTTAGGAAGAAATTCTTAAGTACAAGGGTGGCAAGACTCTGCAATAAATTACCCAGAGGGGTTGTAGATGCCCCCTCCCTGGAGACATTCAAGGCCAGGTTGGATGAGGCCTTGAGCAACCTGGTCTGGTTAAGGGTATCCCTGCCCATGGCAGGGAGTTTGGATTAGCTGGTCTCTAAGGTCCCTTCCAACATAAGACATTCTATGATTTTTTTTCCCCTTCTTTGTAGACGCCTCTTCTTTCTGGCAGCAGCGTAGTGGCCCAGAAATTGGGCAGAACTCTATCCCAAAGAGCAATCAAAAAAACCCGATCAGTGATGAAGCAGTTTTAGGAAGCAAGTTGTGTTTTACCTGGCATGTAGTCATCCGGTGAAATCTACAAACTTCAAGAATTCAGTCAAGAGCTATAGGTAGACTTAGGTGGGGAAAACAAAGCTATGACATGATTCACATTTGGGTGAGACAGCTGGAACGCGAGATGAAGAACAGTCAGTCACCATAACCATAGCTGCTTGTCACAGGAGGTCTCCATAGTCCATCTCTGCCTCTGGAACCTGAGTGATGGTCCCTCACAACAGAATCATGGAATGGCCTAGGCTGGAAGGGACCTTAGGGATCATTTTAATCCAACCTTCCTGTCATGGGCAGGGACGCCTCTCAACTAGATCAGGCAACACATGGGGACCGAGCGGGAATTGAACCCGCAACCTTGGTGTTATCAGCACCACACTCAACCAACTGAGAATAGTAGAGAAGAAAGGAGGGGGACATCCTCTCCACCACAGGGCTGGTCTTCCTCAGCCTCCTTCTTCTGAAGATCAAACCCCTACAAACTTTCAGCCAAAAGACTCACACGCACACATCCTAGGAGCTGAAATGGAGCCACTGTCCCGATCAAGTGCAGCTCTAGAGTTACACTACACCAGCGTGGTGGAGCTCCCTGCCAAACTTGGCCAAGGAGGTGGAACACCAGCTGCTTGGCACAGGCTGCACCTGCAACAGGTTTGGGGTTTTTTACCCCTCACTCTGGGCACAGGACACAGGACAGTTACTTGTACAGGGTGAAGTGAATTTATCTGGAAAACAATAAACAAGAGAAATCAACGACCTGGATGAGGGGATAGAATGCACCCTCAGCAAGTTCACTGATGATACAAAAC
>NW_009729459.1:2715-11721 GCF_000703405.1 Apaloderma vittatum | reverse complement strand
GCAATGTGCCCTGGTGGCAAAGAGGGCCAAGAGGATCTTGGAGTGCATTAAGAAAAGTCTGTCCAGCAGGTCTAGGGAGGTTCTCCTCCCCCTCTGCTCTGCCCTGGTGAGACCACACCTGGAATACTGGGTCCAGTTTGGGGCTCCCCAATTCAAGAAAGACAGGGACCTACTGGAGAGAGTCCAACGGAGAGCTACGAGGATGATTATGGGACTTGAACATCTCTCCTATGAAGGGAAACTGAGAGAACTGGGGCTGTTTAGCCTTGAAAGGAGATGACTGAGAGGGGATCTTATTAATGTGTATAAATATCTAAGGGGTGGGTGTCAAGGGAAAGGGGACAATTTCTTCTCAGTGGTGCCCTGCAATAGAACAAGAAATAATGGGTTTAAGTTAGAACATAGGAAGTTCCATCTCAGCATGAGCAGAAACTTTTTCACTGTGAGGGTGACAGAGCACTGGCACAGGCTGCCCAGGGAGGTTGTGGAGTCTCCTTCTCTGGAGACTTTCAAAACCTGCCTGGACGTGTTCCTGTGTGGCTGCCCCAGGGGATCCTGCTCTGGCAGGGAGGTTGGACTAGATCATAGAATGGCCTAAGCTGGAAGGGACCTTAGAGATCATTTTAATCCAGCCTCCCTGCTGCCAGGGACGCCACCTCTCGACTAGATCAGGCAACACATGGGGACCAAGCGGGAATCGAATCCACAACCTTGGCGTTGTTAGCGCTACGCTCAACTCTAGAGGTCCCTTCCAATCCCTAACATTCTGTGATTCTATGAAATCACTCTGAACTTGAGACTACAGGGAAAAAAAAAAATCTAAAGTATTCTTTCCATCTAAGAAAAAGTCTCCTAGGAAAGGGTATACTCCAACTTCCTCAAGTTTTCGGCACATGCAAGACATGCCCATGGCTTTCTGCACACATCAGGATGTAAATGGCACCTGATTTCCTCTTCCTACACTCCAGGACTGAAGCGGAAATTGAGGAAGCCTGCATTTGACAGAGGAGGAAAGGAATCTGGAAAGAAAATGCCGCAACGCTAACACACTTGCTGCAGGGAAGGTAATCCCAGAGACCGCGTGGACTGCGAGAGGACACAGCTGAGGCTTTTCAGGATCCTCCTGAACTGTCTCATCGTTTCCTTAGCCTGTAAGTTGCCAGGTTTTGAGTCATGACACACTATTTCTGCGGGCATGGAGGAAGTTTGCCTTCTCATGGCCATAGCCTACCCGCTTCAAGCTGCCTTGCCAGACAGAAATAAAAGGCAAATAGGCAGGTGGGCTCACAAATTCAACTTCAAAACTGGCTAGAAGATTTGTCCCAGCAGATGAACTCAAGCCAGATGTAACCCTGAGACAGGATTTGCCTCACGAGAGATGACAGATGAAGTGCCACCTTCATCATTCACAAAGCACTTAGCACAGCTTCCACAGCTGGAATTGGAGAGTTGGCAAGAGCTGTAGCCAAAGCCAAAGGAGCACACCGAGTGTGCAACCTTTTGGCTGTGTGGGGCCACCTCTGTCCGCCCGCCACCACAGCTTCTCAACAGATTCGTGCTTCCAGTGTCCTGAATGAGAGTGGACCAGGGCTTATCGGTTTGTGAGCAAGGTGAGGCAAGCTGCCACCAGGCTGCAGGTTTGGCTGTATAACCACATGTAGGAAAGCAATGCTGGTCTAACTGCAAAATGGAGACATGAGCACACATGCATTTTTCCTTAGAGAATTCAATGTTTTCATAGATTTAGAGTGGGTACAAGATAGACTTTTACCCACACGATGCCCATATTAGCATGGAAGACATCCCCATGTATGAGCTGTATTCTCGCACGGGATGAAGCTGTTCCAGGCTCCAGCCCCATCAGGATGTGGACCCACTGCTCCTCCTGGCTGTGCAGAACCACAACTTGGTTTTAAGGAAAAGTAGAAATATGAACACAGAACCGTGAACTTCATTGCTGCATTTCACATAAGCAAAGTGAGAGAGACAATATAAAAACCGGCCAAAAAATACCGGTATTGTTTAGGATATGACTTGGTGCTCAGAAAAATCTTCCTTGAAAAATAGCAGTAGGAAGAGATAGGTAGGACATTCTACCCTGAGAGACAAAAACATTATGGAGACCTGCAGATCCCAGGGGCTGAAGAGCTTTTGCTACTCTGCCAGACCACTGACCCCACAGTAAAGCCTTCCCTTCCAGTTGTTCTCCTGAGCGGGAAGCAGGACACGATCTTCCGCACACTTCTAAGAACAATGCAACTCGTCTGTAAACGCCTGGAGTTCACTCCCAGTTCACTCTCCAGGGGCTCTGATTGCAGAGTTTTGAGTTGTCTCGCAGTGTAAGTCTGTGACAAAATGCTAATGTCATTACATCCTCTCCTTCTCTTCCATTAAAACAGGACCCTGTTACAAATAAACATTGCTGCAGTCTGGCAACTGGTCAGACGGAAAGGAACTGCAGACGCTTAAAAATGTAAAGCAGTTGCTGCTGCTGTCACCGTCACTGGACACCTCTTTGCCAGCTGAGATGTGGCAGAGGCACAACCGGGCAGAGGCGCTTCCCTGCCAGAGCACAGATACACGGGAATGGGAAGAACCAGGGCGAATGGAGCCATCTTTTAAGTCAAATTCTCATCTCTTCTTTATTTCCAGTGTTCATGCCATGCACAGCTCGCAACACTAACAGAGCAGCACTCAGACCATCACCTTTTGTCGATAGCTTCTGGAGGCCATGCTAGAACAGAGTTACAAACCCTTGTTTTCGGGCAGCATGCAAAAACCCCAAAACCCGGCCATAGTGTATGTGTTCTAGCAAACACACAGGAAGCGTTGTGTAAAATTATAAATGGGCAAGCACTGGTCAATTTACAAAGAGGATCCAAAAATTCCTGCCTTTACAGGTAAGTGAGCTAGCGAGCCCAAAGTCTTCTGCTGGCTGAGATATATAACCTAAACCAAAGCATTTACATAGTTCTGGAATGGATGTGTACGAAACCTGAAAATTCACACTTTTTTCAAGATTTAAAACCAGTCACATCACATACTTTTTATTTAATAAAAGTTAAAAACAGGTACAAAAACGTGATTCCATTTCTTTAAAATATAGGCTCAAAATAAGAGGACTGAACAACAGAGTTCAGGCAGTAAAGTGCAAAGAGAGCAGCTACCCCAATCATGCTTAATCCATAAATAACCCTTAACACAGCAGGAAGGAACAGAAAGAGCAAACAGAGCAGAGGCAGCCACATGGTGGCTCAGCAATTCATGCACAACCACAAGAGAAAGAGCCGCACGCCCCAGACACGGGTGGTGGGAGGCAGCGACCACCTCGCAGGAGCCGGCTGCGAAGAATCCCAGGCCAGGTAAACCCAACAGAGAGGGAGCCGACGCTTCTGTGCATCACGACACACACACACGACACCCTTTTGGAAATTCGTATTCTCCATTTCCTGCACCCCACAATGCAACAGACTAAGATTACAATTTACTAAGTTGTGACACAAGTTCCCAAACTGTTTTGCTCAGGTGAACACCATAAATAAAAATGTAAAACAAAAAACATTAGGTACTACATTGGCCACTAGACTGAGCCAGAATGCTTTTCCCCCAAATTAAAAGCATGCTAAAACAGCATCCAAAATCTCAACTTGTTCTAAGAGACTTCTGGAGCATAAAAAGAAGGAAAAATAAAGAAAAAAGCAGTAATGTCTCTTTTTTTACCAAACAGATCTGGGAAACTGGGTATCAACACACAACAGGCAACACTACAAGCATCCACCTGAAGAGAAGAAGGGTTTCTTCCGAGCCCTTTGGAGAGCACACCACCAGGTTTGCGTGCGTGCACACACACACACACACACACTCTCTCTCTCTCTCTCTCTCTCTCACTGGCACGCCCGCTGTGGTCAGTGGGATTAGTGCCATCAGGTGAACAGGCTGTGGATATCTTAAAGGTCAGGCACAAAACTTTAGCACACTTCACATGATATTCCAATTAAGTGCAGCTTGAAAACTGACTACTGTTAATTATAACTATAGACTTGATTGTAAAACACAAAGATGTATCCTGCTTTCAACTGAAACAGGTCTCTGCTGATTTCAGGGGAGCACTAGCTGAGATCTGAGCACTAGCAAGTCTGCACTTAGATGAAAACCATGCTTTGCCCGCACCAGGAAGCAAGACCAAGAATTCAGAACAAAGCAGTGCAAGAGATAGTGCATTCCTAGTTACCCATTTACCCATCGAGTTAAAAAAAGTCCTCCTGAGTGCTCAATTAAGCTTCAGTGTGGGAGTGGTCGAAGGGAGAAGAGTCCAGAAGGAATTAACGCTATGGGAGTATTTTCATTGAGCAGCTGAGCCATTTCTCAGCAAAATACCACCTGGTGCTTCGCAGCACAACAGCTCTACTACGACACCTCTGCACATCCTAACGCACCACGGAAATCAGGCAGCCCGACGGTGCCACAGTCATTTTGTTTTATTACTCAGATCACGCCATTAAAACACAGCACTCCTGCAGCCAGGGATTATTCCACTTCTTAGCCATATCTACGCTTGGTGTAAAAGAAAGTCCATTCAACAGGGAGAGTATCTCATTTAATAGAAAAGGGTGATTTAATACAAAGTACTGTGGAGAAGTATAAGGCCACATGAAGAGCATCATCAAGTTGACATGGTGGCTATTTCTTAGGTCAAGACATGAGTAGTACTTCCTCTGGTGCTTTGATACAGGTAAATAAAGCCTTGAACAATGTCCTATAAGGTGCACAGCATCCACAATACATAAAAATCCCTTAATTTTCTATTTCACCTGTACTCAGAAAAAAAAAAACCACAAAATAGAGACCCAGCTAATTATTCATGGGTTACCTTGCCATTTTTCAGTACACTTTGATATGCTGGTTTAGTAGGACTGAAAGTAAAGCATAATTTTTAGTGTCAAAGTCTCTAAACGGTATTTGTGCTTCTACCTCCATCAGAGCAGCCTGGCTCCTCCAAACTTTGCTCCAGTGGAGTGTGGACTCAGGAATGTTCAGTATGTCAACCTTCTATCAAAAGTCACGCTGGTTTCCACTTGCAAAGGGTATGAAGTCATAAGATGTTGAGGATTTCAACATTTGCTTTCTAAAATAAGAGTCATTCTGGTTTGGTTTGTTTTAAAAAGGATGACACATTTTGATCCCAAACCTCCAGTGCCACCTGTGTAAGAAGGGTGTAACAGCACCAGCCCACTGCAGGATGAGGATCTGCAACTGTGAAAATCCCAATCTCTGTGAATTATCAGGCATCATGCATTTACAAAACGCTCTGAATGCAATTCTTCAGGTTTACTGAAAAGGAGTTTCCAAAACTCTGGGTCTCATCCTGCACACAGCTACTAATACAGGTCAAGTAACTTGCCTGCATATCAAGACCAAAATGAATAAATACAAAATACATTTGGTATAGAAAATACTAGTATAAAAATTAAAAATCACCCTGTTTTACTGTCCAAAATATTAACAGCAAGCATTACAAGTGACTTCTTTTAACCTATTGCCAAAATAATTTCCAAAGAGTTCTGCTTTCCTGAAGTGCTGGTGATTGCATTTGCCCAAGTATTGAAAAAATAAAACAAATAGGGAAGGGATGGGGAAAGATATGATAGATTTCACACATATCATTATTAACAGAGGACCTACCCTGAAGGAAACTAAAGTATGCACAAATAGGGGGGAAAAAGCCATTGTCAGTTCTGTTATAGCCATCAGAACTCTTTCTGATCTTCAGAAAGCTTGGAAAGAGCTTTCTCTCACTAGCCCTGACAGACAGACGATGGCACAGGGATGAGCATACTCAGAGCACTGCTGCTTTTCGGCTTCTCTGCTGTGGCAATTCTGTTGAGTTTGCCAACCTCTGTCTGCCAGCTGGGGATCTTCTTTGTTGTCATATGGCGGCGGGTGTGCTTTGTCAAGTGATCGCTGCGCATGAAGCGACGCTCGCACACAGGGCAAGCAAACTTCTTCTCTCCCGTGTGCGTTCTGCGGTGCCGTGACAGTTCATCTGAACGGGCAAACTTCTTGTCACAGCCTTCCCAGTTGCAGCTGAAAGGCTTTTCTCCTGCAGGACATAAAAGAAGGATAACTTACTTTTGAGTAGTTGTGTTACAGTTCTATCAAAGGACTAACTTAAATCCTTCCTTGCAAAAACTGACAAATTCCACAGAATTGCTCATGTGTGCTGTCAACATTAGCTTAAGCTCAAGTTGCGTTCCAGAGAAAAATCATAGGTATTCTTTCTACTAATTCCCTCATATCTCTTTAAGTGTTCATTAATCTAGACTATTTTTTTGATTTTCCAAAAGCCCAGTTTAAAGTAAAAGATTCTTTATAAGAAGCTGACTTCTCTGCTCATTGAACTAGACGCAGCCCCTTGTCCCCATCCTCACATGACCACAGCTCTACAGCTGCTGTATATCATCAGCAGATACTGTGGGCAAACAGGAACCTGCAGTGGAGCCTTGCAGTGTCGTGCTGCTCCAGGGATCCAGCCCTACCGCAAACACACGGCCAGAGAGGAAGGGCCTGTCCCTGCCATCCCCACCCTGCTGGAAGCCCAACAGACAGCTAATGGAGTTCATCATGTGAGCAAAGTGAGGGAGACAATATAAAAAAAACGGAAAGAAAAATATTCCTGTATTGCTTAGGATATGACTTGATGCTCAGAAAAATCATGCTTAACACCAGACCTATCCTAAACAATGTGATCTACTGCCTGCAACACCCATAAAGCTCAAGGTAAACAGTACCACCAAATTTCAGGTAACACTTTGGAGCGGAACAAAAGTGTCTGGCAGAAAGGAAGCCCCACAGAAGCTCTGTTCTTAATTCAGGCACTGCGAGTAAAGTTCTATACTCAGTTTACGCGACACCACCTAGCTACTTGGTGTGCAGGGAAAAGGTGGGAAAAGAAAGCTGAACTACTCTGTACTCCAACCTGTGATGTGGACTTGGCTAACAAGGGGTCGGTGTGCTGACTATAATTAACTTTCATTTACCTTTAAAATTCCCTTTTTGTAACTGAATAACCTCCACGTTCCTGTAGCAGCTCCGCTTCCTGACACAGTAGCCCAAAATCTCAACACATTCCCATTCAGCCTAAACAAAACTCAGGAAGAATGTGCGGTTTCTGACCTTGTCACTTTTCTTTTACTCGTGTAAACACTAAGACCAACTACCTGTCCTATGGTTTGCTTACAGCAGACCTCTCCATGGCCCTCAGAAAAGGACTGGCATAATTCATTTCGATCTAGTCCAGATGGCAGGTTTCCACTCCAATCTAAACACACACAGACAGCAAAGCTTTGCTCCAATCAAAGCATGTGAAGTTCAACCAACACTACAGGGTCAGCCGAGGTCTCAGAACAAAGTCTGTCTTGTTTTGCTTGCCCATGGAGAATGAACATTCCTGCCTTCTCCAAAATTATCAGCATTTTCCTGATCACCTGCCTCTTCCCCCTCCCACTTTTCCTCCCCCTCCCTCCGCAAACTTCAGCACCCCAACACAAGCCAGTGCCAGTGATAAAGGACTCGCCCTGTCATACACACCAGTGTGGGTGCGAAGGTGGGCTTTGAGGTGGGAACTTTTGAAATAGGTTTTCTTGCACCCAGGGAAATTGCAAACATAATTCCTTCGTCTAGAAAAGTCCATCTGGGGGGTGCAGCTTTGACCAGAAGCGATGAACACAGGAGCAGGGGCAAGAGGCAGTAACTTAGTATTCCCAACAGTCATCACTGTTTGCGGGCACTGCGGTGTCTGTGTGACAGCAGTCTGTGGAAGAACCAACATGACAGTCCCCTGAGGCACAGAAGGTCCCATGAGTACAGGCTGAGGGAGCGGAGCTGTCTGTGGCAAAATTGGTTTCATAGGAGTCGAGACTGTTGGAGTTGAAGGCTTGACATAGGCATTGATCATACTGCTTTGTCCATTTAAAGGGATCATTTGACAGAGAACTTGGGGGCTTGAAACAGGGGCAGGTGTCAATGGGGTAGCTCTTTTTTGCAAGTCATTCTCATCATTCTTTGGTAAGTGGGTCTGTGGTGAAATGGGCCTGGCTGCTAGTTGTCCTTTATTGGTCACGATATCACTGGAGTCATGTGCATAAGGTTGATGTACCGGAGAGGTTTTGTTAATTAAATCACCCGCAGCACACGTGTCCTGTGGCAGTCTGGAATGTCTTCGGTCGCCTGCTCCGCACCAGTCTCTGGAAGTGCTGTAGCCTGATGTTACCTTAGGAATGTGATGGTAAGCAGAACTATCACCTGTGTGACGTATGACGCTTGTTGCCATGGCCCTGCAAGGCTGAGGGGCAAAGGATTCAGATATCCCCGGCTTTTGACCGCACTGTTGCTCCACGTTGATAACAGATGGCTTGGTTATGGGAGAGGTACCGGTTGCTGACGTGACTGAGCAGGCAGCTGTATTTGCCATGACAGTCCTTGGTTTGGAATAAGTGACTTGGGAGGAGAGGAGCATAGCAGCTGACATCTCAACAAAGTCAGGGCTGTGCGGAGGGGTCATGCACTGCAAAAAAGAAAACACCATTATACAGCAGTGGAACTTCACAGCATAATTTTTCATGACCTTTACTGTGAAAAGCAAAATTACGCCCCCTTCCCAGAATCTCAGAATCTGTCTCTTAATGGCAAACTGGTCAAACCTTTTGTTGTCTGACCTGATGGCCATTCTGAATGTGCTCAAAAGCATATTCATAAAAGGAAGGCAATGCAGCAGCTGTAAACCTGCACAAAACATCGCATGTCCACTCACTGCACTATAAAAAACTCTTATTCCTTTCTCCTCAGTAATAGGTGCAGCTATAAGAGGCTAGCAGCACCCTGCTGTCCACAGCAAACTAGTAACGAATAGCAATACTGCACCCTTTCAATTTCAAGTTGCCATCAAGCACTAGATCTTTTATCAATGATTACCTCATCAGCCAGAAACTACTTCAGAGACAAAGACAA
>NW_009729459.1:0-2704 GCF_000703405.1 Apaloderma vittatum | reverse complement strand
TATCCCTCCTTTTCTCTCTATGTCCTCTTCCTGCCACTGCCTCTCCTTCCTCCTTTACCACTGAAAAGTCATGCCTATCTGCTGTGGCACTCAAGAAACAGTGCCAACGCTTAGCGGCAGGAGCATGAGAGAAGTCAAACAGCTGCCATACTATCCTAGCCTCTTTTTTCCCTCATTATTCCCCTTTTTCCTAACATCACTGCATACCAGGAGCCTTCTGGTTCAAATGGGCCTTAACTATCGGAAATCTGAATGGCACCAAGCCCTTTTTTAACATCTACTTTCGTTGCAACATAAATTGCAGCAAAAAAAAAAAAATTCTGATTCAACTGACATTAGTCAGTAGACCAATGCTTTGGAGAAATAACAGACTACATGTACAAACACATAGCATAGAAATTAATTAAAATTTCTATTTCATCATGGTAACCTGCCTCTTATAATGACCAGAGTGAAGCCAAACGTCATCAAGAGCCACTTCCATGCAGTGCTTGCAGATAAGCTGGTGCCAAATCACTGAGGCTCACTCTGCCATTCTTACTCAAAGTGCTCCGAGAAACCTACAACAGCCATCCAGAGAGCATCCTCAGCACAACTGTCAAATTAAATAACCTGTCAGCAAGGGCTTTCACATCTAGATTTAACAAGGGATCAGAGCTCACATTCGTCCTTCCAAAGACAGCAGAAAAACCCAAACTCAACATGCTCACCTCACTATTCTGCATACACACACAGAGCACTGGCTACATGGTAGCTATTCTACACAGGAGCTAGTCATCTTTTCCAGTCGAGTTAAAACATTGCAGAGATGTAACATCCAGATGTCAGGCAAATTTATTTTGCGTTTGTGTTTTTCTTACCAGCGTAGATAAATAGTCCTTTGGTAACTCAGACGTAGCCTCAGCGTGCATTGTGAAATCACCAGAATCCGAGAAGGGTGTAAGCGGCCTTATCTTTAATATGTCACCTTTCTGGGATCTTTGACCCCAGGAGCTCATACACACAAGCGCTTCAACGGCTTCAATGTCATTCTGCTCCAAGGTGCTGCAGGTAGACCTTTCGCTGTCATGACGCTGCCTTTCACGGATGGACTCGTAGATATCCACAATGTCAACCTAAACAGAATCGGATTACTGGCTATTAGGACAAGTCAACACCACCCACATACTGTCTGCTCACGATGAAGGTCATCTGAAACAGATCCCATGCCCACGGCAAGATTTTTCCCAACCAGCTCAACTCTTATCCTCCCCTCCAGCAGCTCACCTCCCCACTCTTGTTACTCTTAGTATAAAAAAAAAAAAAAAAAAGTAATAGAAAGTAGCATGATTTGCAGGAAAGGAACATATGCGTGATTGCTCCTGTTTCCAGAGCTCCTTTCCTGGATTACATTGCTCTGAATAAACACATCCCATGCTTGCATGAGAGTAAAAAGAGAAAAAAATCCTGACTTCCAACTTTAAACAAAGGCGGCTGTTTCCTGGACTCCAAAGATGACTATTCAGCATTAATCTCATTCTAGTAACATTTAGAAGATAAATTTCAGCTGACAGCAAGATGCATTAAGGAATGATCACTGACTCTGAATACTACATCTTGCAAAAAGCATTTAATCTTATTTTTACCAATAGGAAAGCCAGGGTGAAGGGAAGGAAGAAAAGAAAACAGTCTTCAAAGTGCAGCAGGACTTTTTTTTTGTATTGTATTTTAGAAAGGTATGATACTACCTAGGTGCTAGGTATCCCAAAATGTACTATGAGTAACACCAAGGTAAACATAATCATATTGATTTGTTTCCAGTTGCAAGCATCAACAGAAGTTTGTGTGTATTCATGCACGCAGAACAGTGGACTTCTCTGTGAAAGTGTACCAAAACCTCATAAAGCTCTCACAGCACTTAGCAGGGACTCCAAAAGCTGTGTTGCGCTGCTGGTTTTTTGCTCACATGCCAGCTCAGTCTCAGCTAGGCATCCAAACTCTTCCAGTAGTAACTGCGAAGGCTGGGATTCAGAAGCATAGACCAAGATTTTTGAGCCTACTGCTGTTATACAGAGCACTTACACACCGCAGCAAAAGGGTTTTAACTAGAAAAGCACCACTACACCGTTAGCATGGCCTAAAGCCCTGGAGGGAACTATACTTGTCGGGTGACATCACTTAACACACCTAAGTCAACAAGTTTTGTTACCAAGTTAAGTTGCATGGAATGATCCTGGCTCAACAGAGTCACCAAGACCGAAAGCTGCCTGGCATGACCTTCGCTACAGGGATGTGCACGGCAAAGATATTAAACATAACGGATCCAAAAACGCCAGTACCACACTCATAGGGGACTTTGGGTTAAAGCATGAGGTACCAGGCATGGAGATGTCAAGATCGGGGAGCAGGAAGGCATTAAAGCACTCCAAAGCTTAGAGAGATTCCTGAGAATTTCCAGTGAAAACAAGGAGAAAACTGCTGTTTCCTGCAAGCCTGGACCTAGACCCCCTGGCAGACAGGGGCCACACCAGGCAAGGCTCTGCACTAAGCAGTCGGAAAGCTTGTAAGTCCTCCTCAAAGAGTGACTGCGGGCAACCAATCCGGCAATTTTGGGTTTTTTCCAACCTCACGTTTCAGGAGAGAAGCTCTCCCTAAAGAAACAAAACAAAAAACCCAAACAAACACCAAAAAAAGCCCCTTCTCAAGGCGAGCGCTCTCCCGCTGC
>NW_009729458.1:1679-1975 GCF_000703405.1 Apaloderma vittatum | reverse complement strand
GCTAGGGACAACGCTGGGGGCGTTGAGTGCCCGCCTGAAGGATACAAGATGAGGATGACCTGCAGGGCAGCTCCAAAAGAACCGAAGATGGAGAAGGAGACCTGGCCCAGGGACGCGTCCTGTCGGGAGAGGAGGAGGCGCATTGCAGCGGGGAGCAGTCCCCGGGCTGGCGTGGGACACAGCTCCTGACTGTCCCCTGAACCCCCACCCGGGTACCTGGATGCCTCGTGGCATCGCAGCATCGTCCAGCAGCAGCTCCAGGACGTGGAAGCAAACGATGAGCACGGAGATGCCCT
>NW_009729458.1:0-1063 GCF_000703405.1 Apaloderma vittatum | reverse complement strand
TCATCCAGGCCTGCCAGGAGCTGGGGATGGGGTAAGGGGATTGTGAATGGCACCAGGTGCCTGAGGTGGGGGACCAGGCAGCCTCCGGGGTGGGGGACCCGGAGGGGGACACCTTACCCGAGGTTTCACCAGCAGCTTCCCTGTGACAGTGAACATGGTGGAGAGGCCAAAGGGGGTGCACACTGCGGTGGGAGGAGAGACTGAGCAGGGGGTGCCCCAGCATTCTACCCCTCCCTGCACCCCCAGAAGGGTCCTGGATAGGGACTGGGGGCTCAGCCCTGCACTCCTGCACCCTTTGCAAGGAACAGCCTCTGCTCCCAGCCGAGCACCCGGAGGGACCAGCACCCAGTGAAGGGTGGACCCCAGGACTGGGGCACCTCAGGGGAACATCCTACGACTCACGCAGCAGCAGCAGCACACCAAAGAGCGAGATGCAGGAGTAGAGGTAGGGCAGGTAGTATTCCCAGAGATCTGTGGAGACGGCAGGGTCAGGCCAGTGGCACCGAGCAGCCCTTCTCTCCTTCAGCACCAGGGTCTGATCCTGCCCCAGCACCCCCCAGCAGCTCTCACCGTAGAGCGACTGCCGGCTGGCCGCATCGTCGCTGACGATGGCAGAGGCCACCCAGACCATGCCCAGCACCAGCAGCGTCAGCAGCAGCAGCACCACCGAGGTCTCATACACCCTGGCCATGATGCCCTGTGGGAGAGGGGTTAGCAAGGAGCCGGGGACAGGGAGGGGACACAGCGGGGACACCCACAGGGCCACCTACCTTCTTGGACCCCGCAAAGCCCTCTGACTCAGTGAAGAAGTAGGCGAAGGGCATGAGGAAGACGAGGGACAGATTGGAGAAGAGGAAGACCAAGTTCCAGAGGCCTGCAAGAGGGGAAGGTGTGGGGTGAGCTTTTGTGGGGGAGCAACCCTGACCCACAGCCCTCGGGGCACCCCAAGACCACCCTGCACACCCACCGTGGATGAGGGACCCGTTCAGCCACTGGATGTAGTAGTTCTGGGGGAAGGAGAGCAGCACCTCGTTGCTGATGATAGAGAAGGGCAGCAGGGTGA
>NW_009729457.1:25949-29167 GCF_000703405.1 Apaloderma vittatum | reverse complement strand
TGCTGCTCTGTGCCACCCACTCCTTCTTAGAGCAGCGCTGGCCCAATCCAGCCCAGTCCACCCCCGGCTCTGCTCAGTGATGCCTGTCCTGTGCCTCCAGCGAGAGCTGGATCCATCCCCCTTTCTGCATCCTCATCTTCCTCTGCCTGGGGATTTCCTCCCCTGGGGAACCTTTGTCTTCTTCTCCCCCGGCTGCTCTTTTAGCCCTTTTGAAGGGGAGCACAGCAATGCTGCACCCTTATCTCTATCCGATACCCCCACCCTGCCCCATCCCCAGCTCTGGGTCCTAGAGCAGCATCACCGCTGCACCCGGGGCTGGAGCATCACAGACCTTTTCTCTCAGGGCCCTCGGCCCCACCAAAGCGATTCCAGGGAAACTTTCATCACCGCTCCCCTCCCTGTGTCTGCGTAAAAGTGCCACCACGAGTCGGGAGGGCCAACTGTCTCTGGCTCAGCTCTGATCTTGCTGTGGGGCTATGCCCCTGGAATTGCCATATCCCAGTTTTTCCCATTGGTATTTGCATGGAAAGGTGTCTGGATGCACAGACCAGCAGATCACCCCCAAGACATGATGTAAGGACGTCATTCTGATCTATCTGTGTACATCATGGCTCACTTTCTTTGCCCAGCCCCTGAAAGGAGATTTTAATAAACCTAAAATGAGAATTGATAAACTGCAGCTAAAGGCAGGAGCTGGCTGGCTGAGGATGGAGGGTGCCTTGGCAGAGAGAGTGACAACTGACTGTCCTTTCAGGTGGCTGGGACCTGTGCCTTGTTCAGCTGCTGTGGCTTTAGGGGCTCAAAGCTCGGTTGGTGTAGGATTTACTTGTTGCTTTTTCGTCCTCGTTTTGCACATGGCATTTCTCTCCCTGAAGGGCTGCCCAGTCTGCAAGTGCAGAAACGTTTGCAGCAGGCAGGTGGAAAGCCCTGCTCGCACAAGAGCATCTGCTCGCGTTTGACCTGTGAGCCGGGAAAAATCGCCAGGGGAAACCAAAGCATCTCTGGTGCCCCAGCCCGGGTGGGAGCTCCTCTCCTCAACTCGCTCCCAGACTGAAGGAGTGTCTGCTCCCTCTGGTGGCTCCAGCTCCAGGCTCTCCTCTCCCCGTACACCCTGGCACAGATTGGGGCAGCTGCTCCTGGGCCACAGCTCATGGTGATGGGGCAACTGAGGCCATGGGGCCGCTCAGCTCTCAAACACCCCTCTGCCTTCATCCAGCCAAGGACTTCAAAGCCCAGAACATCCCACTGCCTGTTACACGGCATCTGGAGGCAACACCACGGCGATGTTTTCAGGACAAGTAGCACCTTCTTGCAGTCAGCAGGTAAATCCAGCCAAAAACGTGCTGAATTAAGTTCATGCCATCCCTCAGGTAGGGTGAGAGTGCAGGCAGGTCAAATGCTTCCTTTTGTGACTTTTTTTCCTTCTTCAGAGTGTTTGCACCATGCTGGGAGCAAGGGCTGGAATTACAGCTCATGCCAGGCAGGGAGTTTTGGGACATGCAGGGGTTTGTGTCCCTCTGGAGCCAGCAGCATTTGCTAGTTTGGGGAACCAGCTGCTGGGCAGGAGACTCCCAGTGAAAAGGACCTGCAAGACGGATGGCAAGTCGGTTCTGTGGGGTGTGCAGAGCTGAGCACATCTCTTTCTAGAATCTCTCTAGAATTTGTGTAGAAAGACAAATTCCGTGTCCATCCCATAAAGCGTTCAGACGTGCTCACAGGGCGATACAGTGCAGCACATGGGGAGAGCCTGCCCAGAAAGCCTTGTGTGGTGGGGAAAGGCCACCAGGCAGGACAAGAAGGAATCTGAATGCCCTAAAAGCTGGGGTCTGGACAGCACACGACGGCTCAGGGATCTGGAGCAGAGCGAGACCTAAAGCCGCCCCGAAAGCAGGTTCGGGGGTTGTATTGATGTCCCAGCCAAGCTGCAGCCCTTTTTCACAGCACACGAGAGTCGATGGGATTCTCTAGTCCCCTCTACCAAATCCTCACTAACAAATCTTAGAGAAGGAGTTGGACCCCAGGTGGAAAATGATCCCCCGCCGAGAGGATCCCCTGCAGCCGCGGGAGGGCAGCAGCTCCCCGCAGGGACAACGGGGCTGAGCTGGAGGAAGAAAAAAGGTTCAAAACTTCTTTTAAAGACGAGAAAAGCCCCCAGCTCCTGAGGCAGAGTCCCCGTCTCCACCTCGCCCTCACCAACACCAACACGCACAGCTCTGGGTCAGGTTATCCCGGCGTGGGGCTGCGGTTCTTGCCCCGCGACATGAGCTCCTTTTCCAGCGCCTGGAGTGCCATTTCTGTGTGACGGGTCATCTCGTCCCAGGGTTGTGTCATTCCTGTCCCCAACCCCTGCCACCTGGTCAGAGAGATCACCCCAGGGCTCTAGGGAAACAGCCCTTCTCTCTCTTTTGCCCCTCCCAGCCTGTATTTTGAGTGTCGCTGAGTAGGACCTTGGTATTGCAGGGGAACAAGAAGTTTATAAAACACCTTCAGGAGACAGGCAGCTCCAGCATTTCAGCTGGGACAATTCCTGTGTGGAACCGACTCTCTGTGCCCAGTACAGGAGCAATTTCTGAGGACACAAGGGAGAAGAAAATCGGGTCCAAATTATGTGAACCAAAACTGAACTCCCCTCCTTCTGCAATGTCCAGGTTTATATCCAAACTGTTTGTTCTGCAAGGTCCAGTTTTTGGCTGGGTCTCACTCAGCTGTCAGCTCTGTTTTAGCAGAAATATTTCCGTTTGCACCAGTGCTCTGGGGAGGGGAGCTGAGAACTCACGCTCTCATGTGAGCATATATTTGGTCTTTTTCCCCTTAAATCCTTGAACTCAGAGGCAGCTCCGACCGGGTTTAAAACCCCAGCTGCCTTTCATGCAAGAGTTAATAAAAGGAAAGAGTAAGCAAGATTTTGCAAGGAATTAAACCCAGGCAAAAGAGCCTATGGGAAAGAGCCTGTTTCCAGTCGCGGGGCTGTAGGTCACCAGTATTTGCTGGCAGGGTTTATGAGGTCCTTGTCTGAGCTGAGGAAAAAAAAAAAAACAACATGAGGAACTGCAGGCAGAGCGGGTGGGGGCACTCCCTGACTCCAAACCCAGTGACGAGCCAGCGCAGTTTCCTCCGGCCGGCCCCGCTCGCCGTGTGTGTCATACACCCAGACTCATGATTCATCTGCTGGGCTGCTCAAAACCTCCAGAGCTGCTCTCCATCGCTCACGGCGGGGG
>NW_009729457.1:24567-25925 GCF_000703405.1 Apaloderma vittatum | reverse complement strand
TCGGCGGCGAAGATGGGAAAACTCAACGTGACCTTCGGGATCCTCATGCTCTGCGCCGCTGGAGGCTGGGGTAGGTTTACGGGGTAGGTTTACAGCCTGTAGCGTTGTCGCTCGCTCCAAGCCAGGTCATTTAGTGGTTGGGTTGTTGTTCCAGGACTTTTTGCGTTCGTGGGGTCTGTGATTTCCCGGGAAAATTGCTCGGAAGGGGAGCTGGCAGCCTGGAAACCTTGTCGTGGTTCCCAAATACAAAGCGTTGCTCCAGCTGGGTCAGGGTCAGGCGGGTTTCTCAAAGATGTTGCAGGGTCAAGACACGGTTTCGTGCATTGTTCTCACACTGGGCGCGGCAAGTTTATATTCTCTACCTACACTGTTATTTGGCTCCGGGAACTGGCTTGTAATGGAAGTACTGGGGTGTGACTTGGGCTCCGTCCCTCATAAACAGAAAATACACCACGAGAGTTTGCAGGGCAGGTAGTCACCCTGTTCATGTCATTTTAGCATTTATGTCAGTGTAGCTGTCTTGTGTTATTTTTTCTTATGCTATTCTGGTGCTTTTCTTTAAAAAAATCTGATTTCTGGCAGCAGGTGATTTCAGGACAAGTGTAGTTTGTATTTTAAAACAAATTTCCCAGTGTCTGAAGTATGGAGAAGAATCCTAGACAAGTGTTATCTCCTCCCCAGGTGTGTTTCCAGGGCTCAGAGTAAATCCTGCAAGTGTAGAATGGTGCAGTGTTTTCAGCTCCTGATTCATAAATCAGTCCCATTGTTTTCCAGGGGCTTTGGGGTAACATTGTTCTGTCTAAGGAATTCCAGACTTTGTTGAGTTCCCAGGAACAGCCTGAGGCTCCAAACTGCTGAGGGAAGGAGCTGTCATCAGTACAGGATGTGGGATAACCCCTGGAAGAGTTCGAGTTGCAGTTTGGGGCTGTGCAGGTGATTTCTCTGGTCCTGTGTGTCGGTGCCTGTAATCAGCTGAGCTCAGTTTGGGGCAGACACAGGGAGGTTCAGAGAAAAGACACAGTCCCAGGATAGCGTGGGCAGGAGATCGCTGAGCCAAGCAGAAAAGCCAGAGAGGATGCAAGTAGAGTTTGTATCTTTATCCATTTTTCTAAAATATCTTTATCGAGTTTCCTGCGTGCGCATTCTTGCTCAGTTTGGCGGAGGGGGATAAAACAAAGCTTGTGGCTGCCCCATGCGGTGTGTAGAGGGGGTTACTTGGAGTGCAGGCTGGGGACTGAGGAATCTTCTCCTGCCTGGGAAGGGCGATGCTCAGCCACAGACGTCCAGGGTATTTCAAGAGCATCATTTCACCTCGCCCCGGGCCGCAGCTCTGCCCAGTTCCCCTGCTGCCCAGTTTT
>NW_009729457.1:9064-24536 GCF_000703405.1 Apaloderma vittatum | reverse complement strand
TTCCCTACATTTCATGTGCTAGGACTTCTTTTGGTTTTTTAAAGCCTGACTCTTCAGGATCAGATCGTTACATGAGACCAGCTATTTTCATAGCAAAAGAACGCAGCTTTTCTACTTAGGTTTATTGTTTCTATGGCTGGGAAAAAAAAAGCCCCCAAAATTAAAAAAAAAAAAAAGTTACTGAAAGACACAGAATTTATTAGTTTAGGCTGTGCTGAGATGTCATTAACCTGCTCACAGCCAGGCAGCATCTTGAGCTGGGGAAGTGCCATGGGGCTGCAACCCAGAGGGGCTCAGGCTGCAGCATCATCCGCTCTCCTCTGCCTGTGCTTCTGCTCCTACGTCACCCCGGGTTCCTCCCTTTCCCAAACCCCTCCTGACACTGCACCCTGCGTCCAGCCGTGCAAGAAATGCTGGAAACGCCAAAATAGAGTCATTTCCCTGCAGTGACGGGGGAGGCTGCCTGCTCACAGCAGGATAAGCTGCATGTTTGGGTGGTGATAAGGGCCCTCTGGTAATCCCCACTGGCGCCCGGGGGATTTGAGCCCCTTCCCAGGATGAAGGGACGGCCCTGCTCCATCCAGCCTAGCTCCATGCAGCCAGAGATGGCTCTGCAGAACAGGTCTCCATCCCTGGGCGTGTGTCTTGGTCAAGGAGTAATGGAGATCGGGCAAGTCTGGGGCAGACGCCCCCAGGCAGGGGCTTTGGGCAGCCCGAGGGGGTAGGTACCCACCTGTGGGGACCCCCTGGACAAAGCCAGTGCTGCTGGCAATGTGGCCATGTGACAGCAGAAGCCAGGGCTATCTTGGGCACAGCAGCATCCCTCCCACAGGGACCCTCCATACCGCAGCCTCATCTATCCCTCCCATGCCACCGGGCCACTGCTCTGCCCTGGGAGGCACAGCCCGGCTTGTAGCCGTGCTTCCAAAATCAGCAAGGACATTGGGATTACATCTCCAGTGTTGAGCAGGAACACCAGATCAAGGGCCCCTGGGCAGTGGCGTGGAGGTAGAACAGGAGGAAAGGGAACCACCGGGGCCCAGAGGCTGCGCACAGGCAGGAGGTAATTTGTACCAAACTCTGGGGAGCAGACAAGCTGGCTCATTAGCCCTAAATCCTACGTTTCACGTCATAAGAAGGCGAAGTAGAGGCAGCCAGGGTTTCGGAGAGCAGATACCAGCTTGGAAATTCTCCACATTGTGTTTCAGCGCAGTTGGGTCTCGCTGAGACAGGGGAAACTGAGGCAGGGAGCGGCTGATGGATTTGGCTCAAGTCACAGGGAAACCAATTTGAGGCAGGATTTAGACCAGTGAGTCTCACATCATATATGCTGATGAGAGCCCTGGCTCCTGTCCCCAGGCTGGGAGAGTGTCTGGAACACGAGAGCAGAAAGTGATGAAACCCCCAGCATGGGGCAGGCACCTCTGCCCCCAGTGGAGGGGACGTTGTGCTGGTCCAGGTATCAAAGCATCAGGGCTCCCCAGGGACCTGTGGTTTCGGAAGCTGTTCCCATGCTCAAGCATGTGGCCCCAGAGTTGGCAGCTCTGAGAATTTAATCCTGAGCACCTCGAGCTGCCAGACCTGTCCTCGTGTCCCCAAGGGCTGCCTACCCCGGAGAGCTGAGCCGCTGCCAGCTGTGCCAGAGCTGGCTCCCAGCTGCACGGCACAGCACAAATCCCAGGCACAGCACAGAGGAAATCCTACACAAGGCACAGCGCAAATCCAAGGCACGTGCCCCAGCACTGGGCTGCAGCCACCAGCGCTTGGCAAGGCAGGAGGGTTTTCACATGGACGCAGCAGGAGCAGGAGTAAGAAGTGGGAGCTGGAGCTGTTGGTGCCGCTGCTGCTTTCTGAGAGCTCTTTGCCTTCACCTCCGCCAAGCCCCAGCTCTCAGACCTGCACACACAAGGGCACAATATTGCTGCTCACACATTGCTAAGTGTCCTTGGTGCAGAAAGCACCGGAGATCAACCTGTTGCTCTTTTGGTCAATGCTACATTTGAAATCTTTCCCATGCTCGTATGCTACAGCCGGGTATTTTAGTGTATGGAGACAGCTCTGGGAGCGGACGTCACCCCACAGCTGGTGCTGGGCCAGGCAGTTGGGGCTTAGCCTTTAGTTTAGTCCCTCCAAGTGGGACCAGCTGGGAGAGCAGGTGGCAGAGGACCAATGGGGCACAGCAGCCCCGTGCCCTGGGGTACGTCCCCGAGCAGCCATTGGTCTTGGGGACAGCCACAGCGTGTCCAGCTCAGCCTGTGACACCACCTTCATGCAGACGTGCACACCCATGACACGCTGCACACACAGCCGCCATGCGTGCTCATGCACACGCACACACATACATGTGCACACTCGCACACACACGTGTGCACACTCACGCCTCCCAGGCTGCGAGCCAGCAGGCACAAGCTCACAGTGCTGTGTGTCACCGTGGTTCTGCCCAAACACCTGACAACATCGATTCACCGTTTCCTCTTTCTGCTTTCTGTTGTATTTCCTGCGGTGGCGGAAAATGCTGCTTTTTCTGCCAGGGAGAGCTCCAGTCAGGGACAGGAGGACGCGGAGCAAAAAGGAGACCCTGGCACCTGCTCCTCCACGTTTGCATCCCCAGGCTTCCACGTGCCAGGCAGGCACATGGCTGTGGTCTGCTCTGCCCGCAGAGTCCTAAAACTCTCCCAAGATGTTTGTACCCAGGGATGGAGGAAGCGAGGAGGGTGATGCCACCGCAGCTGCTTGCCACATCTGCCATTGGCAGCGGGAACCACAGAACCACACAGTTCTGCCTTTGCAGGAGGAGCAACTCCTGCCCCAGCAAATTCTCGAGCTGCCCCAGGGGCCCTGTGAGCATTTTGGGGCCCTTTAACCCCAGAGCCACTTCCACCCACAAAGCCCAACCTTTGCCCAGGGCACCAGCACAGACTGCCAGCAGCATGTTTCTGGACTCGTGCCCTTTTCCTCCCCCTTCCTGCCTTTGAACCCAAGCCAAGACCAGCTGCCAAGCTTAGCGTCTGCACAAGAAGGTACCGACCACCCTGGGTCGGGGGCAGTGGGAAGAGGCAGCTGTTCCCCAGCTGCTGGCAGGGCTGTGGGTACCATGCCGTGCCCCGGGGAATTCACCCCTTCCCCCTCCCTGCCACCCTAAAATGTCTACAGGGAAGCGCCTGTAAGGAAATGATGCTCAGGATGAAGCCCAGCTGGTACTGGGCTGGGGAGGTGGTTATAAAAGGAGCAGGGAGGCAGCACCTGGGTTTGGGGCTGTGAAAGGGGTTGGAGGGGAGCCCTGGTGGGATGGGGGCTGTGTCTGGTCGTGAAGCTCCTGGCTGAGCACTGAGATTTCAGCACGTGTGGGTTTGGGGGCTCTGCAAGTTGTAAGCGCTCTCTGTTTCGCTGTTTCAGGGGGTAACATCTGCACCACCCGCGGGGTGAACTCCTGCAAGCAGTGCCTGGCCGTGAGCCCCCTCTGCGCCTGGTGCTCCGCCGAGGTAAGAGCTGGGGGGAGGCTGAGCAGGGCTAAAGCACCTCCCTGGGCAGGAGGACATGGAGGAAGGGATGGCCCTCTGGGCTGTGGGATGAGTACTGGTGCCTGTTACAGCCACAAATTCGCTCTCTATCTGTTCCCACCATGTCTAAATACATTCCTCGGCAGCATCTGGCTCTGACCACAGCTGGAGACGCACATCACAGGGCTTGGGCTGCTTGTTTCTGCCTTCCTCTGAAAAATCTGTCCCTTATCTGAATGCGTTGGCAGGAGCTGGCTGGGAAATGCTGCATTCCCACTAGGAATTCACTTTGTCCCTCAAAAAAGTTATGCTTGAAAACTTAGTTTACTTTTGGTTTGCTTCTTGCAAACCCATTGTAAAGCTCTGGCTGAAGGACTTTAATTGCTGGAAGGACTGGAAAGGGAAGGGGGCCTGGTGAAAGGAAGAAACAATACCACTTAGAAGGTAGGGTTTGTGTTTAAAAGCCTTTTTTTCATTGGAAAGGGGCAGGGAGGAAGATGAGATGCCTGGTTTTGGTTACTGAGCTCAAGCGGATGTGAGAGCGGAGCTGTGGCTTTGAAATCAGTCTGCTTGGGTGGGTGAGGGCATGAGATCTGCCGCTCTCCCCTCCAAAAATGCTGCCTGGGGCTTTGGTCCTGGGGAGGTGAGAGGAGGGAGTTTCCCAACAGGATAGGAGAGCAGCCCCAGGGCAGGGACCAGGGGAGTGGAGGCTGTGATGGAGTGATGAAACCGCTGGGATGGGGTGGTGAAACCTCTCTCAGGGCTTTGCAGCCAGGAGCGCTTCCCCCTCCGTCAAGTTTTTTCTTGCTTTCTGCTTCTCCTGCTTCCGCGGGCCGTTCCCCCCAGGACTGGGAAAAACACCTGGGAAAAAGTGATCCGAGCTGGAAAACGCTGTTGGATCGTGCTCGCGTGGGCTGAGGCTTTGGGGTCACTGCGTGTCTGGAGGAGATGCCTCTGCTTGCCCATCAGACAGGATGTTGCTGTGAAGAAAAGATGGTTGTGCCCCTTCTTATCTCCCACAAGGCGTGGCTGGAATTTGCGGTGTTGATAAGGGACCTCGCTCCTCTCTCCAGAGGGGAACGGCTGCCGCGGCTGCGCTCGCTCCTTCCCCTCTGCTGATCCTGGGCTGGTGACTTGATGCTGCACTGGGAGCTGTCATGGGTTGGGTTTTTTGGTGTTTTTTTTTTTACTCCAGATCAGCAAAGGTTTCCAAAAAAGGAAATATTTCCAGTGCTGCGCTCACGGACAGACGTGACAAGCAGCGAGGGAGCCGTCCTGCTGCCAGCAACCGGCCCCCGGAGAGCCGAGCTGTGCAAGCTCTGCTCAGCAGCTTTGCCTCCAACATCTGGACCACATTGTCTTAATTTAGCAAATGAGGGCTTTTTTTCTGTGGGTTTGTTTAATTTCCCTGGGGTGGGGGAGGTCTCTGATACTACCCCCCCCATTTTTTTTAAAGGGACAGTGCCCTTATTTGTACTTCTTCCACTGCAGCCCTTTTCCACCCACACTGCCTTCCCGCAGGAGCCAGCGTTATCAGTTACTCCTGCTCCATCCTGGCTTTGGACAGAAGAAGGGTTTCATTGTGGTTTCTTGTCACGCTGACCCCACCAAGCACTGATACAGAGGAGAATCAAGTTTTATTTATTTTTCGGAAACCTTGACCACTCTTACCAACAAATAGATGATACCATCTACTCACTTTTCCTTTCTGGAAAAAATCAGCCAAGCCTTAACACTGAGATGTGGCTCTAAAATCACTTTGGAGATTATAGAATTGTTTAGGTTGGAAAAGGCCTTTAACATAGAGTCCAACAGTTAATCCAGCACTGCCAAGGCTGAGTTACAGCCTTGTAACAGGACAGGTTTTCCACGGTGTCACCCACCCTAAATGTCACCCGCTCTGGTCCCTTGGAGGAAAGGTGGAGGGAAGGCTGGACCAGAGCTGGAAAGTTTTAGCTTTAGAAGCATCTGTGCTTTGGGTCCTCCCAGGAGCTCTCCTGTAGTGAAGTTGATGTTGTGTGTGGTTGCCTGTGAGACGAAAACAGAGATGCCCTGGGGATGTGTGACCTCCTGCAGCCTCCCCACCCTGCAGCGAGGGAGCTGAGGGATGGAGCTGGCTCTGCCTCACCCTGCCCTCACTTACAGAGTTTGGAGGCAGCAATCAGGGGATAAAACCATCAGGTTTCCCCTCCTGGAGGGACCTTGAGCAGATGCTGAGCTGAAACCTCCTTCACTGCAGAGGGACAGAGGTGCCTGAAGGGGAGATGGAGCTGAAAGGGCCTCGTAGCCAAATGTCCCGCTGATGGCACAGTAACTTTTTCCTTTGCCTTTTGCCGTAGTTTTGTTGCTTGGGAGGTTCTTGTGCAGTCTGATGTTTGGTGCTCCAGGCAAAGGGGAAGGACACAGCCCTGGGGTTAAATAGCTCCTCTGTGGGAATCTGGAGGTAGGAATGATGCTGCTAATCCCATAAGACGTTACACAGCCTTGGGGGTCCTGGGAGCTCCCCGGGATCTCCAGGTATCACCCACACCCCAGCTCCACCATTAAAAGTCCATCTACCTAGCCTGTTTCTCACCCACGTATCTTCCTGGTGATTTCCCCACCTGGGACAGGAATGTAGGTGATGATTGATGGGATCTGGAGTTCACCTCCTCCAGAAAGCAGGGAGCCCTGAGGGGCAAGCCTGGGGGGTGAGTGGGAAGCTAATTTAGAGGGATGACTCTTCACTGACGGCACCATGTCCACACGGTGAGGGTGGGAGCGGGAGGCCGCGGGGGAGGAACACGCCTGCTGATGTATTTTCTGGCTAACTCTTGGCCACTGCTTCCAGAGGGCTGTAGGCCAACCAGAGCCTCCTGACACCGTTTGCATTTTTCCACTTGTTTGCTTAAAACACGTAAAATCATTGCTGGGTTCAGCCAGCCTGAACCTGGGGAAGCCAATGCCCTGGATGTGGAACGTTTCCAGTGCTGGGAGGCTGCAGGGTTGGGATCCAGCGTCCCAGGAGCAGGGAGGGAGCTGAACCAGGTGCACCAGGACTTGTGACACCCCTCTTTGCTGCAGGGAAAGGCTGTGCAGGTCGTCTGCTGGAGGACTTAAAATGTAGAAAGATTTGGGCTCTGTGAGGGAGATGGAGCAATCCCCTGGCCGGGAGGCTGGCTGCTGCCTGGCCGGGAACTTGCGGCAGCAGATTCTGGCAGCGTTGGGCTTGGAGAGAAATTCTTCCTATATTTGTCTTTATGAGAAACGGAAGTGATGGGATCCCTTCTGAATGTGTCGTGATAAGGGTGAGGAGCCGGGAGCTTTCTAGGAAAGGAGGGACAGGGCTGGAGCCTCACTGTGACTCCACACTTTGTGCTTCCTGCCGCTGACGGGCACTTGATGGCTTCTCCTGCAGCCTCATTACCTTTTTTGCTCTTTCACTCCTTTTTTGGTTCTCCTTTCCCCTGGTCAGCTCCATCCGGCAGGAAGCTGGGGAGCCGGAGATAAGCCTGAACCATTCTCGGACAGGAACCCAACACCCTTCATGCGACGGGCTCACCCACAGCAGGGCTGCTCCTTGCTCACAGTGAGGTTTCTAAGGGCACATGTCAAGAAAACGGGGGGAAAAAGTGCCTCACCCCCAGCCTGCCATGTTTACATCCCACCTCACCCTCTTCCAGCCATTCCGTGCAGACAGGCTTTCCTTTGAGCTTTGCCAAAAATCAGACCTGAGGCTCCAGCTGTAAGGAGTCAGGAGGGGTTTGGCAGGGGGTTTATCCATCGCTCCTTCTCGGGAACTGCTGCTGAGCTCCCCCTCAGAGCACAGCAAACCAAACCCTGCTCGGAGCCCCAGCAGGACTTGCTGATCCTACCTCCGAGGTGTGCCCCAAAAAGCCTCTTATCACCCTCTTGCATTAGATGCAATAAAGCAGGGACCCTCTCTCCTCTTCCCGGCGTAACCCTGGGGGGAGCTGGCTCCTGACCGTGTTCCTCTCCTGCAGGTCTTGGCGCAGTCATCCCCTCGCTGTGACCTTCGTGCCAACCTCCTGCAAAACGGCTGCGGGGAGGACGACATCGAGTTCCCCACCAGCAGCGTGAGAGTCCTGGAGGAGCGACCCCTCAGCAGCAAGGGCTCAGGGAACTCCCCCACCACCCAGATGAGCCCCCAGAAAATACGGCTGAACCTGCGGCCGGGTAAGAGCCCCCCCAAACTGCTGCAGGAAGCGGAGGTGCAGCGGGAACACCCCAACGGGCTCAGGCGACGAGGGAGCCATCGCTTTGTCTCACTTACCAAGGCTGTCTCATGTCCATCAGGGGCAAAACTGGGCTGAGGGTTGCACCGAACCCACCACGAACATCCCTGAAAGGCAGCGAGGCTGCCCGTATGCTTTTCTCAGTTCTGTGGTATCTCGGGTTTATTATATAAAGCCATTTAGACCTTAGCCACTGCTGCTGCACTCTGAAGGCTTTGGTGGAAGTCAGCTTGTGTCTAACAAGCCGTAGAGCAGCTGGCAGGGCTGGACTGCCAAAAGGTCCCTGTAATTTTCACGGCTCTGGCACGTCTGGACTGCCAACAGGTCCCTGTAATTTTCCAGGCTCTTTTCAGCCAGGCGGGCTGGAGCCAATTAACTGTTATGGTCGGCTGCCAGTATCAAGGAGTTTCGAGCGATGTCAGGCAGGAGGCAAAACTAACAGGCATTGCTCACCCCAGGTCACAAAACTTGTTTTGCGGAACGTGGAGCGAGCGGTGCCGTCACCGTGCACTGCCCCACACGTAGCCCACCCGTGGCCATCCACT
Source organism: Apaloderma vittatum (assembly GCF_000703405.1). Taxonomy (NCBI): domain Eukaryota; kingdom Metazoa; phylum Chordata; class Aves; order Trogoniformes; family Trogonidae; genus Apaloderma; species Apaloderma vittatum. The sequence continues at coordinate 16,256 of NW_009729457.1, read as the reverse complement.
CATGGATGCCTCTCCCAGTCGCAGCAGGAAAAAGTCGGGTTCCCTGTGCTCATTAAAGGTCTGGGGGCAGATATCGGTGCACGACAGCACCGCTGTGCACATCCCTGGGCCTGGCCAAGATGAGTTCTCACCCATCTGAGTGACAGAATTCAAAGTGTCCCCATGCAATGGGGATGTGTAACTGCTAAGTGGTCCGTGCTTCATTTAGGGCTAAAGGCATTTGGCAGCTGATGTGCTGCTCTGGAGAAGAACAGGAGCAGTGTGCAATGCCCCAAGTCTCTGTTCCTTGGAAACAGTAGAAGAAAACCCTGGCTTGATATCACCCAACCAAGACAACCTGGCACGAGTCATCTGCCTTGACTAATGAATCGAGACCAAACATTAAGGATATAAGCAGGGCAGGTCACAGCCCATGTCCCGCAGGCTCTGTGTCCTCCTGGGGTTAGCTCAACACGGAGGAATAGGTGGTCTCTGAGCACAAAGTTGGGCCCCCCGACTACGTAGTGCTCCAGCAGTACAGCTGGAGGGGGGGATGGAGCATTTTGGAGTCTCATAGATTTTGAACCTTTCTCCATCCTGAAAGTCGGAATGTGACATGCAGATTTAGAAGGAAATATGAAAACAATAGCAGCTTAACCCCAATTAAAGCTTTTATCCTTGACATTTGAGGTGTCCTGACAAGGCTGCAGCTGTGCCCCAGCTTACACTTCAAAGAAGTCGCTTCAGAGAACAGCAAGAAAGAACTTTTGTCTCTTTTAAAAGACAAAAAGTAAAGGTCTACCCAAAGCATTTTCATTTTCATTTTGTTTATTTTTTTTAAAGTGCAAGAGTCATCAGAACTGGTCTGTTCCCCAGAAGATTCTGTCTAGGGAGGTTTTGGTTTCAATGGAAAATGTTTCACCAAAAATTTCCCAGGAGCTGCTGGGAGGAGCCAAGAGGAGAGGGAAGTACCAGGGATGGGGGAGGCCCTGAGAGATGCTCTGAGTCCTTGGGAGCTCAGAGAAGTCCAAAGCAGCTGGGCAGCCCCTGGTAGTCCCTGTAAGACCTGCTGCCCACGTGCTGAGTGTTTCCCTCATGCAGCGTGTGTTGGTCATGCTGTTCATGCAGAGCAACTTGGGGGATAAGCTCTGAGCAGGAGGATCTGCTCACGTCCTGGTAACGAAAGGTCTGGAGAAGAGGAGCCAAGAGCTACACTGGCCATGTCCGAGGGGTGCAGAGGATATCTCCCATGCAAGCACCCTGCCCTGAGGGCTTTGCCCCTTCCTGTCTGTGGAACTGTGATGTTCTCCTCTCAGCAGCTTTAAACAATCTCCTTGGGTTCCTGCTCACCCCTAGGCTGACTTTCTCCCCAGTCCTGTGGTGGCCTCCCTTTGTTCCTCCCAGGAGAGGATCTCTCACTCCACTGCCCTTTCACATTACAGATGACTCCCAGATCTTTCGCGTCCAAGTGCGTCAAGTGGAAGACTACCCTGTGGACATCTACTACCTGATGGACCTGTCCAACTCCATGAAGGATGATCTGCAAAACATCCAGAACCTGGGCACAAAGCTGGCCAGCGAGATGCGCAAGCTCACCAGCAACCTACGCATCGGCTTTGGGGCCTTTGTGGACAAGCCCATTTCCCCCTACATGTATATCTCTCCTCCACAAGCCATCAAGAACCCTTGCTATGAGTAAGTCCCAGGCTTGGGGGTCCTGTAAGGGACAGAAGTTAACGGGATGTCACTGGAATGTGGCTGGAAACCCATACCAATGGATTTCAGGAGGGAGTTGGGTGCTTAATTTGGGGCAAAGTTTAAACCTTACTGCACTCTGTGTTCTGCTGGTACAGGGAGGAGGAGCAGGTCTAGACTAAAAGTATGATCATGACTCACTTAAGGGAACAAATATTTTACACCATTTTTTCAGGAGAGATGTTAAAGTTCAAATTAAGTCACTCCTAAAAATCTCAGCAGGACAGAGGCTGGGCGCTGAGCTGAACCCAGCATCTCTAGAATAGGTGATTGATTTTTACAAGGTCCTTCACCAGCCTCCAGCTGTGTTCTTGGGCTCTTGGAGTGGTTGAGTCCCTCCAACATATCCTGGGCAGGACCTTTGGACGTGGGATGGCTGCAGGGCAGCGGTGGGAGTTGGAAGAGTCCCGTGACCCTCGTGCCCTGACTGCTCTCCTCACACAGGATTGCAGAAACCTGCCTGCCCATGTTTGGTTACAAACATGTCCTGTCTCTCACGGACGAGGTGACTCGCTTCAACGAGGAGGTGCAGAAGCAGAACGTCTCACGGAACCGTGATGCGCCCGAGGGCGGCTTCGATGCCATCATCCAGGCCACTGTGTGTGATGTAAGGAGCAAGAAAACCTGGCTGAGGCTGGGAGAGAGTCATCAGGCTGAGCCTGGTGGGTTAGCAGAGACCACCCAAACCCCACATGGACAGGACTGTAAGACCGTGGAGCTGCTGTGGGGCTCCGTTCTGGGGAGGGCAAACATTCAGCTAAGGCATTTCTAGACCAATAGCCAGGGCAAAGGAAGAGCAGGAGCCTTCCATGGTCCTGGGAGGAGAAAGGAGCAGAGCAGGTGCTCAGGAGCTGCTGCTGATCCCATGTCAGCCCTGCAAGAACCAGCCCAGAAGGGACATTTTTCTGTGAATGTCCCTTGGTTTTGTTGGAAATGGAAGGGATTGCATCCCTCTGGTCATTAGCCACCTTGATTAACACTCCAGCAAATTAAAACCTATCTTTCACCTGTACAAGCAGTCCATGTCCACCAGCCAGGTTCCACAGCCCACCCCACCCTGCAGCACTTCCCTGGGAGAGTGACTGCCCTCAGGTACCCCTGCAGTGGCAGGTTGGTCCCTAGAGCCAAGCCATGTCCTGGGGTGGCAGCAAAGGCAGCAGCAGGGTCCTGGCACGTGCTGCCACGTGACTGGGAGCTGCCTTTCTCTGCAGAAGAAAATCGGATGGAGGAACGACGCTTCCCACCTACTTGTCTTCACAACGGATGCCAAGACCCACATCGCGCTGGACGGCAGGCTGGCTGGCATCGTGCAGCCCAATGATGCCCAGTGCCACATTGACGAGGATAATTTCTACTCTGCCTCCACCACGCTGGTAAATCCCAACTCACGTGTAGGGTTTTGGAGCCTAGAGCTCCTGTTAAGGGTCCGTATTGGATGGGAAAGGTGGTCCAGCCCTGGTTGAAGAGCACATTGGGATCCAGCATGGTTAAGGGCACGTTTTTCTAGGACTCCTCTCTTCTTCCACAGGACTATCCCTCTCTGGGCCTGATGACTGAGAAACTCTCACAGAAGAATATCAACTTGATCTTTGCAGTGACGGATACGGTTGTTGGCCTCTACCAGGTAAAAGCAGCCACCTCAGGGAGCTGGTGGGTCCTAAGGAACACCCTTTGCAGCTGTATGTGAGGGGCTCACACATATCAAAGCTCCTTGGGAAACTCCTGTGTGCCCAGACAGGGTGTGGCCCAGCCATGACACGTTCACACCTCACGAGCAGACCATGCTTATGATATTTCTCCAGAACTACAGTGAGCTGATCCCAGGCACAACTGTGGGCACCTTGTCCAGAGACTCCAGCAATGTCCTGCAGCTCATAGTGGACGCTTATGGGGTGAGTGCACAGTGTGATGGTCCCACAGCAGCTCGCTCCCTCCCAAAAGAGCCACTGCTTCACAGATTTGGCAGCCTCTCCAGCCCTGAGCATCCTCCCTGGACCAGCTGTGAGCATCTGCCTCCACCCATACATGCTGGGACCTCGGGGAAGGGAGATCACTGTGTCGCCCAGCCCCTTCCTATCAAAGTCATTTCCAAGTCCTGAGAGACTCAGGGCTTCATTCCCTTGTGCACGGGAGGATCTCTGAGTGGGTGCCCCCGCACCAGTACTGAGCCCTGCCCAGCCTGTGCAGTTGTCTTCATCGCTCCTCTCTCCTCCTCCAGAAAATCCGCTCCAAGGTGGAGCTGGAGGTGCGTGACCTCCCTGAAGAGCTGTCCCTGTCCTTCAATGCCACCTGTCTCAACGATGAGGTCATCCCCGGGCTCAAGTCTTGCATGGGGCTCAAGATTGGGGACACGGTGAGGATCCTCTTCGTGGGCTTGGGTTTTCTCCTCCTCTATGTTAGCAGCGCTGCCACCTCACCTGATGCTCTCCACCACTCTCATCTGCTTGTGTTACCACCACCTGGGTGACACAAACCCTGTAATCTTTGCAGTGGAAAGAGGAGTCCACCTGGGTGGGTGCAAGGAAGAAAAAACTTTTTTGAGTCTGTGGGATGCAGAATCTGTGATTCTCTAGCTCAGCCCAGGCTGCTGGCCACAGTATATGGGATTTAGCCTAGTTACTGTGGTAGGCAGGTGCCCTGGCCCAACCTGTGCTGGGTCAGCTCTGAAAAGCCTGAAGAGGGCTGGCAGGTCCCATTTCTGGGCTCCCTAAGCTTGGACATGGCCCAAAGCAGGTACCCCAGTACCATGCTGGTGGTATTGACACCCAGATGCACTCCTCTGCCTTCCAGGTGAGCTTTAGCATCGAGGCCAAGGTACGGGGGTGCCCACAGGAGCGCCAGAAATCCTTCACCATCAAACCTGTGGGCTTCGAGGACAGCTTGACGGTGGTGGTGGACTTCAACTGCAACTGCTCCTGCGAGAGCCAAGCCGAGGCCAACAGCTCGTCCTGCAGCCGTGGCAATGGCACGCTGGAGTGCGGCGTGTGCCGCTGCAACCCCGGGCGCCTGGGCTCACACTGCGAGTGCTCGGAGCAGGAGTACAACCCCTCGCAGCAGGACAACTGCAGCCCCCGGCCGGGACAGCCCCTCTGCAGCCAGCGCGGCGAGTGCATCTGCGGGCAGTGCGTGTGCCACAGCAGCGACTTCGGGAAGGTGACGGGCAAGTACTGTGAGTGCGACGACTTCTCCTGCGTCCGCTTCAAGGGCCAGATGTGCTCGGGTGAGTGCTGGGCTCAGGGAGGGGACGCAGCTCAGGGCGTTCATGTTGCTCAAACTCATGGATGAGGGAGACACCAGTTATATTGGGGCTTGTCCCAGGTGTTGTCCCCACCTCTGGCTTGCTCAGCTCTTTCTCTCCCTGGGTCTGAAGTGATGCCAGGTGAATTATTCCGTTTTCTGCAGCAGGTATCGCTTCTAGTGCCTGAGAGCTGTGGCAGGGTGATGGGCTAGAGGGTTAAAAAGCAGACCGTGGTCACTGCTTAGACTCAAGAGCCCTAACAGAGCACTCGAGGAAGCAGCTCTGGGGTGCTCAGGGCAGGGACACTGCCTGAATCGCAGCCAACCCATGAGATATATTGCCTTGGAGGAGGAAACCCCAGGGTGAAGGGAGAGGGGTAGGGAGAGGCTATTTCTATCCTCAGTCCAGTTCTTGAAGACTTCTCGTTGATGAAAATATTGGGGAAGCAAATCCTTCCCCCTCGCTGGCCTTTACAGCCTTTCCCCTCCTGAATACTCATCTTTTCCATGTGTTACCAGATTTCCCTGCTTCTGCTCTCAGTAGAGGGGAAACAGGACCAGGTCCTTGGGTACTGCTCTCGCGGCAGGGACCAGGGAAGGAGCCTCTCTTTGCAAAACACCTGTCCCAACAGCGGTTTCATGTGTGAACGCCGGTGCTCTGCCCCATTCCCTGTTGTTTCAGGCAAAGCAAGAGGGGTGGCAGTGCCTGAGACTGGGCCATGAAGTTGTGGCATGTCCCCTCCAGGAGCAGAGCACTCCAAAACTGATTAAAGGGGGGAATAAGAGAGGAATAGCAACTCCCTTTCCTATTCCCAGCCTCCCTCTGTGAGCCCAGGTGAGGCAGCTGCTAATGCAGTGCCAAAAATCCACCACTTTTCTGCTGAGAACCCAAAAATCCCTGGGAAAATGTCAGTGGCCAAAGCTGATGCCGCTCTGCTGGAATCCAGCCTGGGTGAGACAAAACCTGGCCAGATGACACTCTGTTCCTGCTCCCCAGTGTCCCCAACTGGAGTTTTTGGGACCCCACCTGCCCCTCAGCCCAACTCCATGATTGCCTCTGAGCTGCTGGGATTGATCCTTTATCGTAACAACTTGCTGATAATGGTGGAAATGCTGGGATTTTCCCCCACCCTCAGCGGTCGGTGACCTCAGGGAGCCGGGTGCCTGTCCTTGCTCCCGCTGCCTGTTTGCACAAGGGCTGCCAGGACGGAGGAAGGGCGATGATGACAAAGAGCTGCCCGCAGCCTGGGTGAGCTGTTAATTAACCCAATCTGTCTGACCTCGTTGGCATCGATCTCGACTCATTGAGCCGCTTCTCCTCAGCCTCCCCCGACCGTTTCTGTGCCTTGTCACCCAGTGCAGCACAGATTTCCTGTGACTCAGCCCTAGTTCCTTAATAGAGTTACACATTTATTTCTCATGCTGGTGCCTCCGAGGCCATGGCAGGGACGGTGCCCAGCCGATCCCACACTGGAAGCAGTGTTTGGGGCTTGGGACAGGTCGGCGCGTGCCGGCTCCATGGTGTTTCCAGCGCTCACCACGTCTTGTGTTTGAGCCAAGATCAAACCACAATCCAAATAGCTCCAGGCTTTGGCAAGGTTTGAGCACGTCTGTCTGTCTGTCTGATTAAACCAGTCTCGGCAAGCATGCAGAGCTTGTTGGGCTTTTCCCAGCAGTCGGCTCCCCCTACCTGGTTCGAGGCTGGGATTTGAAGATTTTAGCTGGATGTCTTGACTCAAGCTGAAATTAAAAGCCAAAGCTTGACTAGCTCAGAGACAGATCTGACTGAGCATTTCCAGCTGCTGCTGCCAACCTGCCAGAGCTGGGGCAGATCAGCCTGAAATTTGGCGCTTTTTTTCCTTGTTTGGGTGGAATAAGAAGAGTGTTGGGGATTTGGCGAAGAATGAGATATAGTGCGAGCTGTTGTGCGTCCCACCTCAAGGCCAAGGGAGAAAGGGGTTGTCCTGGGCAGCTGGTCTGCCTTGCCGTGTCCACAGAGGTGGAGCTGCTGCTCTGGGCAGATGGCCGTCTCGTATGGGTGATGGCTAATGGGATCTATGGGGACGCTTGGGGGTCCTGACGCTCTCTGGGTTGTCCCCAGGCCATGGGAAGTGCAGCTGCGGGGACTGTCTGTGCGACTCGGACTGGACCGGTGACTACTGCAACTGCACCACCCGCACCGACACGTGCATGTCCAGCAACGGGCTGGCGTGCAGCGGCC
>NW_009729457.1:5808-8893 GCF_000703405.1 Apaloderma vittatum | reverse complement strand
GGCAGCAGGAGCTCTCACCAGCTGCAGTCTGGCGGGGTTGGGATCACAGCGATTTCCGCAGCCTAGGATTGAGAGGTGTGAGGGTCACCTGAGGAGAGCACGGAGGAGCTCACGGTACCTCCTTCCTCTTCCTCAGGGACTGTGTGGAGTGCAAGAAGTTTGAGCGAGGAGAGCTGGTGAAGCAGCAGTCCTGCGGCCGCATGTGCCGCGACGAGATCGAGACGGTGCAGGAACTAAGTAAGAGAGGAGACCCAAACCCCTGCCCTTAGAGCACGGAAAGCCGGGGGGGGCTGCGTATGCCATCCGCTTCCCCTCCGCTTTTGCATCCCTCCTGCACGGGGGACTCTGAGCCTCTTGCTCTGGCAGGTGACAGAGGCAAGGATGCCGTGAACTGCACCTACAAGGATGAGGACGACTGTGTGGTGCGGTTCCAGTACTATGAGGACTCCAGTGGCAAGTCCATCCTCTACGTTATCGAGGAGCCAGGTAAGACCTGGCTGCTGCAGTTGGGCTGGGTGGGGACCACAGATCCCCCAAAAGCAGGGCCACAAAGGCAGCTGCCAGCTCTCCCTATGGCTGGCCCCCTAGGGCTGCCTGCCCCTGGCAGAGCTGCAGCACACTCTCCCCAGCCCCCGGGTTGGCTGCAGAGCCCCGGGCAGTGTGTGGGGATGAGCAGGGTGGGTGCTGGGGTTTGCACCGGATCTTGCCACCCTGGTTTACCAGCACGGTGTTGACGCACAGCCGGTGAGCAGGGGTGGTGTGAGTGCATCAGCCGGGCTGGTGGTTTGAAGATGAAATTCCACCAGCCCAAGGACTTGGTGTCCTGTGTCAACCCAAACTACAGATGGCACCTGTGATGCCCTTGACCTGGACTGTTCCAGGCTTGGGTGCAGACCTCCACCCTAGCAACAGGAGCTCAAGGATCTCAGCACATGCACCCCAGGGATGGGACCCTACTTTACAGAGCCTGGTGTGCTTGAGGGTGGAGGCTCCTGCTCCCTAACAGGACAGGATGTGGCCTTCCTGAGACCAGAGCAGCTCCCTGTACTCATGGCCAGGCAGCCCCATTATTATGCTTTTAAATGCCCTGAGGGTGCAGATTCCCAGCTCCAACCTTGCCCTCCTCCCTCTGCCAGACTGCCCGAAGGGGCCAGACATCCTGGTGGTCCTGCTCTCGGTGACGGGCGCCATCCTGCTCATCGGCCTTGCCGCCTTGCTCATCTGGAAGCTCCTCATCACCATCCACGACCGCCGGGAGTTTGCCCGCTTCGAGGAGGAGAAGGCCAGGGCCAAGTGGGACATGGTGAGGGCCAGCGAGTTGGGTTCGCTGGGCAGGAACCCCTGAATCCCACCGCCCCTGGGTTGAGTGGATCCAGGTCCCAGGAAGAGAGCCCAGTTGCTGTCTGTGGTCCCAGAGCATGGTCCAGCTTGTCCCTTCGCTCTCTGAAGCATGGCACGGTGTCGCAGGCAGGACTCGGAGTGCCTCTTCCAACCTGGGCACTCATTGCCCACTGTGGTCCCAGGGGCTGTGGACAGGCCACAGCGGATGTCCCAGATGATTTTCCTACCTCCGGCACATCCCAAGCACCTGCCACCAGTGTGACCCTCTTACTCACTGCCCACACCAGTGTTTCCATCCCATGAGTGGGGTGGAAGGTCCCTCCTGCCATGTGATGCTGGAAGGGCTGAGGCACCCGGAGCACAAGGGAGGGGGCTGGGACGGCACTGGTGCCTGTCCCCCACCTCTCCTCCACCTCGCCAGAGGGAAGGGGTGGAGTGGGAGAGCATGGTTTATTCAGACCTCTGCTCCTGCTGCCTTTCCTCTCCTCCACAGCAGCTTTTCCTTGCTTTCCCCCGTGAAACCTTATGGGGAGCTGTTAAACTGTGCAGACAAAGCCTTGAGCAAAGACATGGATCCACCACTCAGTGCTGAGATGGTGCCTCAGTTTCCCCAGCTGTAAAGCAGAATGAATGCTGATGCCAAGCACAGAGTGATGATGCCCTTTTTCCTCCTCCTTCTTCCAGGGTAACAACCCTTTGTACAAAGAGGCTACATCTACCTTCACCAACATCACGTACCGCGGGAACATGTAAGGATGCCTCATCCAGTGCCGGCTGTAGGATCAGTCGAGGATCTGCGGGATCTTCTGGAGTCCAGTTTACAGAAGAGCTTGTGTGTGTCTGAGTGTATGAGTGTGTCTGCGTGTAATTTAACAATCCCTCGACTGCCTCCAAAGCCCTGCTGTCTGTCACCGCACTGGAACCGCGGGGACGTGTTTTCCACAGCAACCTTCTCATCCTTACCTCGGCGGGTCGCCTTGCAGGAGCCGGCGGCCCCTCCATACACTGAACGTGGAGAAATGGGACTTTCTCTGCCTGGCCAGTCTGTGAACTGTTCGGTGCTCATCTGGCCAAGTGGATTTTGGGAGCGGCTGGTCAAACCGAAGGCCGAGCTGCGCTCTCCTCTGTGGCCTGTGCTGGTGAAGCTCTGTCTGCTCAGAGTCCCCTCATGCACTGGACAGATGTGGTCCCCCTGGGTCCAGGAGCCACCTCCTTGGGGGACAGGGCAGCTACGCTCGCTGCCAGCAGGCAGGAGCCATCGTGCAGCTTTGTGGGTTGAGGACACCCCTTCAAGCAACCTGGTAGCCTCCTGCTTCATGCAGCCACACATTTCTGGTGCTGCTGTGCCCCCGCATCACAGTGCTCTTCCTCATTCCCTCCACGTGTGCTCTGTTTGCACCACCAGTCAACTCTCTGTGTAGCATCAGCTGTGCTGGTCCCAGCTGCAGCCTGGCTCATCCCCTGAGATGATGCTGAGCTCCTTGTGTCCCCCTCCACTGTCCCCAGCCTGCAGAGGGTGATGATGCCTGTTATCCCTTGAGCCTGGCCACCTCTCTGCCTTCTCTGTGCATTTTTTGGCCTGCATAGCTGCACCCATGCTTGATTTTCTGTGTAGCTCAAGGTTCCTGAAGAGCAGGCAGTGTCCCGCTGCCTGGGGCTGTGTGTCACCTGTGGTTTGTCCTGTGGGCAAAACCAAAGCGCTGTCCTGGTTCTAACAGTGCTGCTGCCCCAGCCAGAGCATCGT
>NW_009729457.1:5456-5763 GCF_000703405.1 Apaloderma vittatum | reverse complement strand
CGGGGCTGGCCCTGAATGCCCCTGCGGCACTTTGGCTCAGCTGGCGGTGGCCGTGTGTCTCTGCTCCCCGTCCCCAGCAGCGTGGGAGCCGGGGTGGGCTGCAGGCAGCAGCAGCTGGTGCTGGGGTGGGAGCTGGGGCTGGGCCCCAGAGCAGGGTGGGGGTTGTATGGGCAGCACCACAGCAGCAGCAATTCACACCATGGAAATAAAAATAAAGAAAATTTAAAAACCTCACATTAGTCAGGGTGTCAGTGTCCACACTAGCAGTCTGTGCCCAGGCTTCCCACCCTGTGAGCACCTCGGCGTG
>NW_009729457.1:0-5383 GCF_000703405.1 Apaloderma vittatum | reverse complement strand
AGGGGTCTCTGCTCTGCTACTGGTGCCCCCCTAGGGGTGGATAATAGGTCTGGGGGCACAGGGGAGGCCAGAGCCTGCTGCAGATGGTGGTACTCACTTCACTGCGAGCAGGGTGAACCCCAGCAGCCGCCTATCCTGCCCCACAGGTGCCTGTGAGCCCTCCAGTCTGCTGCAAAAGCCCCCAGAAGAGGGTAGCTGGGCTGGGACCGCTGCAGGACTCTCCCAAGGGGAGCTGAGCTGAGGGTGAAGGTGCTAAACCTGGGAGCAGAGTCCCCCAGCCCTGTGTACCCACTCGGCACCGCACAGGGCTGCAGAGACACCCAGCGGCCGCCCCTCAGAGCAGCGTTTGGGGACCACAGAAGGTGCTAGAAAAAGCGTTTGTCCATCTCTCTGACACCCCCTGGGCCACAGTGCATCCTCAGGCCGAGCAGTGTGTTCAGGCACCCGGGGCAGCACTCAGTGTCCCCAGCTGCACCAGGCAGGGGGTCGAGGTGGGTGATCCCAGCACCCACGTGGGCTCTGGGTTTGGGTTGGATTGGGCTCAGCTGGGTTTGGCCCCAGGAGGAGCATTTCAGCTGCAGGGTGGGCTGAGAGGGAGGCAAAGGGGTGCCCAGGGTAGAGCTTGGCTGTAACGCGAAGAAGCAGGATGAGACCCCAACAGGCTGGCTGGGGCTGCTCCAGTACAGAGTGAGCCGGAGAGCGCTGGTCGGCGTAAAGGAGGTGAGAAGCAAGAGGTTCCTTCTAGGGCAGGGGATGGAGGTGGTGGTTGCTCTCAGATCCCTGAGAGAGGCCATTTGCAAGCGGGAATAACTCCAGCCATGCTGAAACCTGCAAATTTTGGGCTGTGTTGAGGCTGTTGGTGTGAGGGCCCACTAGATGGTGATGTCTGTATGCGCTCAGTCAGACACTTTCCACCTTTCTGTGCTGCTTTCCCATCGTCTCCCACTGCTGACAGGGATCCTCAGGGAAATTTTCCCCCTAGAAGTTTCCAGAGAGTGGGAACACTCTGCAACCCATCCCACAGACACAGTTCCTACAGCAACACTTCAGGCCGGGGTTCTTTTTAATACTACTTTTATTTCTGAAAGCGCTGAAGTGCTCCCTCTTCTTGGAGCCCATTAATACACCAACTCCTTTTGTAAAGTGGTGTCTGTTAATAAATCCAGGAACAAGCAAAGTGCTTCCTGATGCAGCTGTGAGATGATTTAAGGTGCATTCTGTCCCATTCACAAGTCAGAACTGTTTTCCAGGAAATTTTCTGAAACAAAACACATCTCCCTACTTCAAGGGAAGTCGGTCAGTGTTGGAGAGGTGAGGTCTCAGCTACTCCCAGTGGAAATCCACTTATTGGACCAGAATCACCAGGAGGCACTGGAGGACACAGCTGTGGGTGATGAGTGTATCGGCACTTTGGGATTGTTCAGGATCTGGAGCCAACGTTGGGCAGAAAGCTTAAGACTTGGGGAAGAAGAAGAGGAAGAATCGGCATTAAAAAAAGTGCCAAAATGCTGACATTTCTCAGGGCTCAAAATCACAGAATAATTCAGGTTGGAAGGGACCTCAGGAGGTCTTTAGCCCGACTTCTTGCTAGGAGATCGGTCAGCTGAGAGGTGAGACTGAGATGCTCTGGGATTTATCCATTATAGCATCTCCAGGGGCGTAAAGGAGTTGAAGTTAGCCCGGGCTGAAAGAGTGCTGTGCCCTGGAGAAATGTCAGCCTCCATCTGGCCAAAAATGCCCTGGTTTGGGAAGCAGTTTTGGAGTAAGATTCTTTAAAATCACCAAATCCTTTATGGATATGAGAGTTCTCAGTGTTGTAAACTGCCCTTTTGGTGAGACATTTAAAGCTGCAGCCAAGACCCTCCCTGCAAACTCTTGTTGCATTTTGGGCTCCCCTTCCTCAAACATATTTCCCCGTTGACTAAGCTCGATCTTCACTCATACCCCAGGGGATGTGACTGATATCCAAGATGCATATTCCCACATGGGCACCCTGGAGGTCGCTGTAGCCAGTGAGGAGCTGCAGGAAGCCCTAGGACACATTCCAGGTGGAAACTTCTATTTCCTTCCTTGCTCTCTCTGCTCCTACATGTCTCTTCCAGCCAGCAGCCCAGCAACAGCCCCACAGCGGGGCTGCTGGGTCTCTGCAGCTCATACTTTGCCCACAGCTGCCGTGGGATACGCCGCACTCTCAGCAGAGGTTAAATTCTCTCCATTTCTCCCTTCCCTTTCATCTTGTGTTGCATTTTTGCTTTGTATTATTTGGCACAGGGGGCACAGCATGAACTCTGTGTCTCAGCAAGATATAAACACCGTCCCTCAGCGTATCAGAGGAGAAGGGGGCTGTGTCTAGAGCGTGTTGCATGTGGTGCGGCATGGAGGGAGGTGATGGGTGATGAATGGCCATGGAAAGTGAATTTAATCCTTCTTGGCCTCAGCATCCCACCCTGCCTGGGGGGAGGGTGTTTCATTGCATTATTGTGGCTACAGTCCTTTAGATCCTAAGATGGAAAGAGTAGGTGAAAGGCAAAGGAGTCTCTATTATTGATAATTTTAAAATTTTTTTTGCCAAGTCTCTCTGTGCTGACTGCCAGCACGCAGAGGTTTCCAACAGAGGACACAGCCACTGTGGATAATCTGGGCTCTGACCTGGCCATGGTGGAAATCCACTTGACCCAGCAGCTCTGAGCTGCCCGCACCAGCATTTCATTACAGCAGAAAACCACCTTGCAAATGGAGATGCCACTTGCCTGCAGGGGACAGGACAGTGGATTTCTCTGACTTTCTGAACATTGTTACTGGCAGTAAGCGCTTTGCCCGGACGATGTGTAAATAAGAGACCTTCTACTTTGGCAAAAGTCCTGCTTAGCACTCAGCAGAAAATGAGGATCCCATGGCATAACTTGTCCAGATCTTCCTAGAGGCTGCTGGGATCTCTGCTCCCTTTGAGCTCCGTGAACATAAGACAAGTCTCAGTCATAGCTCTGGCCACTCTCCTCCCCTCCAGCTCCTGGGAAAAATTACTTGGGGAGCTTTGATTCTATCAATGCCTGAGGAATCCTCCTCTCCAAAGTCTCCTTGAAGCTGGTGGAGCTGGCAGCTCTGCCCTGGAGAACTTTGTTTCACATCAGGTGAGCTGCCTTAGGTCAGTGAGTTACAGAAAGGAGGTCCCCGTTTTACTGGGCTATTTGTGCCTTATGTAACAAAATATACACAACACACGGGCCCTGAGACTCAATTTCCAGAAATGTTTTGTATCTAGCTGGACATCCAAAAGCACCTGCAGAGTTCAGGCACTAGCTCTACAAAGATACTGTCGTAAATGCCACCATGTGTCTATCACACACCTCTGCAGTTTAAATAGCCTCACCGACCCGTCTTTCCAGACACGCAGGTGCAGAGCAGCCAGTGCTGTGGGGCCTTGGGCTGTGTTTCACAGGACAACGACGCCCTCTTTTGTCTTCTAGTTACCACCAGCAGAAGCTTGGGGACTGCAGCGGCCAAAAAGTTTGGATGGATGGTGACTTCCTCAAGCATTGTCAAAAGAAGCCTTTCAGAATTTGGGAAGAGACAATTTACCCTGTGCCTTCCTTTGTAAGCACTGCCCATATCAGCCATGAACAAAAAGGAGGTGACAGCTCACACCTTCAGGGTAAGGCTCCCATGCTGTGACTCCCTCTCTGGCCAAAAGAGAAGGCACAGGAGCTACAAGGGTGACAAGCCGGCAGAGCCACTTGCCACAGCTTCTTCTATCCCCTCCTGGCACGTGGCCTTCTCCAAAGGTGGAGGGTCGGTGCTCCTGCTGTTGAGTTCAGCACAGCTCAGGGTGAGCTCTGCATTAGCGAACCTTTCCCAACGTAATTCCCAAGAGGGTTGCAGCAAATGGAGCTGGAGCCAGACCTCAGGAGTCCATCCAGCTCCAAACCCTCCCAGGGCAAGAAGCAAAACTGAACATTTTCAGTGAGTTCTGCTCCGGGAGCTCGTATGGGCAAAGGAGTCGCCCTCCAGAGGTGTCTGTGCAGGGTGGGTGCCATAAACAGCACATTACAAAGCATCCAGTGGGGGGGTAAGCTCTGGGTTACCCCAACACCAACCGGCACCTCTACACCACAAATTGCTGCAGATTAAGCCAAGGGATTGTGGGTCCATGTCTGCTAACGTTGGGTATGCTGGGTGGCAGCTCATAGTTCAGAGGAGGGAAGAATTCAGGAAATTCCAAGTCCTTCCCTGACGAGAGGAGGCAAAGCAAGACGTAGGAGACAGCTAGCTGTCAGCTGCTCGGCCAGTGACTCCGGTTCCTCTTCCCCTTTGCCCCGTTCAGGCAGCGCTTACACCCAAGTACTCATCTTCCTATAGATTTCTAACCAAGAAATGGCAACACTGGCAAAGCCAAAAAAAGGGCGTGTGGAAGGTGGTGAGGTAGAAAGAGCCAGACGCTTCATCTGAAAGCCAGTTCTTCTGTGAGAGACACGGAGCACAGGAGCTGAGACAGGCAACGCTTCAGCTGTGTCGCAGTATCGAGGTGCGGGGACAAGCCTGAAAACCTGAGCTTTGTTTAATTAGGCAGCTGCACTCAAGCCTCCTGCTCACTGCAGAGAGCAGAGACTCTCTCAGTGTCAATGCCAAGCACCCAAACACATCTCATCATCTGACAACAGAGAGCCCGGGCAGGACACAGGCACAAGCGAGTGCGAAATGCATAGGGCAGGTGCTACACATTGTCGTACTGGGACTGCAGTTATAGCAGAACTAAGCATGACTGGTCATTCCCATAACCTGTACCTTAACTGGTAAATGCTTTAACTAGACATGGGTGTTAAAGAGCAATTCTGTCCTAAGTGCAAGGAAAAATGAAAACAGAAATGTAATAATAGCTTAGTTGCTTATTACTGTTAATCATCAGCACGAATTGGTTATAACCTGCCAGCACTGCATTGTAACGCGCTGCTGAGGTGCTTTTTGCCTGGAGAAGGGGAAGGAGACAATCTCTTCTCAGTGGTGCCCAGCAACAGAACAAGAAATAACGGATGTAAGCCAAAACATGGGAAGTTCCACCTCAACGGGAGGAGAAACTTGTTGGCTGTGCGGGTGCCGGAGCCCTGGCCCAGGCTGCCCAGAGAGGGTGTGTAGTCTCCTGCTCCAGAGACTTTCCAACCCGCCTGGACGCGTTCCTGTGGGGCTGCCCTGGGTGACCCTGCTCTGGCAGGGGGTGGCACTGGGTGAGCTCTGGAGGTCCCTTCCAACCCCCAACGTTCTATGATTCTATGTATGTGTGTGGCACATGCTCCCACCTGGGAAGAACTGCGTGATTTCCCCTACTACGGCTCTCTGCCTCCTCTTTAAACTTCCCTCCCTGCTCCGAGAGGGCGCGGGAGCCGAGTGG
>NW_009729456.1:0-1766 GCF_000703405.1 Apaloderma vittatum | reverse complement strand
CTACCACTGATGCCTGAGGAGACAACTGATCCTTCCAGCACTGGGGCCTCATTGCCTCCTTGTCCAAATTTAGGAGTCTGGGAGGTGTCAGACCACAGCCCTGCCCTTGGCCCTGCACATCTCCACACCCAGGAAGAGCCTTGAGAAATCAGAGAGGGACAGGATCCAGCTTCTTAGGAGCTGGGGTCAGGGCTTGGCCATTTGGATTAATGAAAATCATCCAGGTTAACCCAGCATAACAGGACCTTTACCTTGCTTTTCCTGACATCTCTGCATCCAGGTTTCTGCTCTAATTGGATGCTGAGGATGCTTTCTGAGTAGTGTCCCTCACTGGGACTCACTAACAGTCAAGAAACTTTGGAGTTTTAATCTGACTTGGACTTCCTGAGTGGTTTTGTCAACTTTCTCTCAGCCTCTGAGGATGATGATCTCAGCACAAAACTCATGGGACAGGTCATTAAAGTGATGCCTTGTGCTGGTGCTGTGCTGCTGAGGTGGGCTGGGGTCTGGGGATGGAGGGAGCTGATGGCAAGTGGGTAGCACTGCTGAGAGACAGCTCTGCCCCGGAGCAACTCCTGTGCCCAGTGCAGCAGGGCTGAGGGCACTGCCTGCAGGCACCCAGGGAAGAGGAGTCAGCACAGAGAGTTTAAAAGTAAGGTGTGGGGAGGGTGCTGAGATCTGAGAAGAGGAGAAATCTGCACAGCTTTGATATTTTAAGTATCTGCATGCAGGGCAATGCAGCTGCATTTTATGAATAAATTTCATGAACCTGTCAGAACGCACAGCCTGTGAGATATCTTTTTTCCCTGGAAAAGAAAGAGGACATGCTCCAGAGCAGGGCTTCCCTACTGAACCATCTGAGGGACAGGACAAGACAGCTGCCTGCTCCCAGGGATATCAGCAGATCTTCTTCAGGTATGATGAGATGGAGTGAGGTTCTTGGCAATCTGCCTTTGGCAAGTGGATTCCTCTGTGAGTGTGCAGGCAGGGGTGCTCGGGGCTGTCCTTGCGAGCAGGGTCCCTGCACAGTGCCAGAGGCTGTCAGCACTCAGCCTGCCCGGGGAGCTCCACTGGAGGAAGATTTAGGAGAAGGAGAGACCCTGGCAGGGCAGACAGGGTGTTTCTGCTGTACAGGGATGCTTAAAACTCTGTATAGCCATCACAGTAATTGCAGAGGGTTCCTTTGAATGAGGACGTCAAAGCAGCATTTACCTGAAAGGGAAGGAATCTGTGCTTTCAGGTTATCACTCCTTTTTTTTGGTTTGGTTAGGAGGGGGAAATTGGAATTTATTTCTCTGTTCTTGGCAGACAGCAAGACTTGAGTCCTCATTAGCACTTGTCTGAGCTGTTCCTCATGCCCTGCCCCCCCAGAGATGCCACTGGGCAGTGCCCGGCTGCTGCCAGAAAGAGTCTGCAGGGCAGAGCTGAGCCCCCGGCTGCGATGGGCTTTGGAAGCAGCAACAGGGAGGAGAGCTGAGAACAGACTAGAAGCTCCTGGCAGACAGCTCCAGGCAGCAGATCTATGGGCACAGGCTGGGGAGAAACTGCAAACCACTCCTGGAGGGGAGTGTTTTCTAAAAAGAAATTTATGTGTGAAGTCATCTTCGTGGCAGCTCAAGGGAAAGCACAGGGGGAGTAATAGTGATGGACACTGCAGCTCTTCTGTCTGCACTGAGCCACAGAGAGCTGTTCTGTCCCAAAATCCTTCACATTTTCACTCATGCTCCCTATAATGACACTCACTGAAAGTGATGGTAACAAAATTG
>NW_009729455.1:5616-12809 GCF_000703405.1 Apaloderma vittatum | reverse complement strand
TTCTGCGACCTCAACGCAACCATTATGTGAGATAAAATTGGAAGCGGCTCACTCCTTCAGACCCTAAGCTCCGGCTTGCCAAAGCTCTCCTTTTCAGAACCTCACCTCTCGCTTGGCCTGCAGATCACCTCGCTCATCCAGGGACACCACAAACACACATTCCTACTTTTCCCGTCTGTCCAGGATTCCCAGTAGCACAGTCCTGACCGTTTCATGAACGCTCTTTAATTACATTACTTGGCATGTGACGCCAGAAGAAGGAAATATTCACCTGGAAAGTGTCTTCTTCTGCATGAATGAGTCTCATTGTCAAAACCTTGAGCATATATAGGTGCATATATGTTTTGCAGGGAAGAATTTAGTTTCTCGTTTATACTGTAAAGCTAAAAATTCTGGTAGCTTCAGGCTTGTTTTCACAAGCTCCCAGCCGTACAAGGATTTCTGTTTTTACAGGAAAAACTAAGCAGTCTGTAGACTACGATGGTTGTACATCCATAATGTGAGCTTCATGAGGAACAGAGCAACTTTATTATGATCTAGACTGAAATCCCACTGAATAAAATCCCGCCTAACAGAGCCTGAGGGAAAAGTCACAAATGGGCTCAATTCTATAGCCGTTTTGAGGCGAGTTTTAGAAGAAAAGGTTTTAGGATCAGGAGAGCAGATTTCCCCCTTCAGCTGACACTGAGAAGATACATTTCATTCTGAGCTTGTTCCTAGTGCCTTGATACCAAAGCAATCTATCTCAGGAGAAAAGGCAGCCTCAACCCTTTTCCCCTCTTAAATTCCTACTTCCCACCTCTCCTGTACTCAGTTTCTTCTCTGTAGCCTGAGCCAGACTCTTCCCTACAGTATATTTGTTTATGCTTAGAGGACAGGCCTACAGGAAAACAAACTATATCTTTCGCTCTACCATTTGGTAGTTCCTTTCTTTCATCTGAAAACACAGCCTGATCCAGGGAAGGTTCTTGAATTCACACAACCGGCTACATGATGAAATGCAAACAGTTTCTTGTGGTATTAAATGGCAGCCCGCAGCAGAGTTCAGGTTGGCTGTTATGGATTCACTAGTTACGGCTCCGCAGGATAATCCTGTGTTACTGCCATCCTGCAGTTAGTGGCCTACAGCAACGCTGCCGAATGCTGCAAATAAAAACAAACAAGCCAGCCTCCTCTTTTTTAGACAGAGTAGAAATTATGTCTCTTTAGGAAGCTCGAAGCAAAGATCGTTTGTATCAGAGCCTGGCGACTTCCAAAGCAAGCTGCTCTTTCTAGCGCTTCGAAATTGATGCTTGTTTTTCTACAAAGCATGGGTGGGGGAAGGAAAAAAAAGGGAACAAAAAACCATACAAGTCCACTCATGTCCAGATCACCCTGAAGTTGCAAATTAACAGCATTGTACAATAAAATTAGAGCCAAAGCAGGCTTCCCTCATTGTTACTACAGAGATACATTGTTTAACAGATCATTCTAAGGTAATAAAAAATCTGCACCCTTGTTTAGACTTTCAAAAATTGCACTGTTAAAGCTCCAAGCAGGAAAAAAGTACAAATTTCAGGTTATTTGAAAAAAACCCAGATTATTCCAACCAACCTAGGGACATCAAAGAGAATTTATGTCTTCTACTACATTTCTGAGAACATGGGTCCCAAACTATAGCCATGATTCTCTCTGAACTCATATAATCTATTTAAGTCTGTTCTCACCCAGGGTCCAGGATGTTGCCGCTTTGAGGAAACAATATTTAAAAAGGTTACTCAGGTTACAACTTGAAACACCTAAATTTAAGAGATGCAGATCCGCTAACATAATGTAACGGCATAAGTGCAGTGTTAATGATTGGGAGAAGAGCAATTCCTCACCTGAGAAAACTTTGCTGGCAAAAGCCCTTCTAGAGAGACAGTCAGTCTGGCAAAGCTGTTTTAATCTGGAGAGCCTTCAGGACAGACAGGAGGCTGAAGTAAGAGGTAGCAGTTGAGGCTGCTGGTTAGCTCTGTCTCTAATGGGAGCTCTTTGCTGTGGCCATATAAAGGGATAATCATGCTCAATCTCACCCCGGAGGCTCTCGCAGACCTGGTTGGACCGGGCCATGCTCGCACACGTTTGCAGCCACGCCGGTTTGCACTTAGAGCGAGCAGCTCGCCTGGACTCACTCGGGCCACCGGCTTTGGGCAGAGCATCTGCGCGCTGGGAATTCAGGTTTTGTCTTTCACAGCTTCTCGAGCATGTCCAGTGCTCTCTGTCCACTTTCTGCAGGCTCCTGCAGGGGAGGTGCTGCCCTGGGCACAAAGCTATACAAAGCTATATACACTGTATATACTGTGTGGACTTTCATGGTACTCTACATACTGTAAAATCCACATATATACTAAGATATTGCTATCTGCACTGTGACCACAGAAGTTGTGCTCTTTTTCCATTTCTGGGCAGCTAGAAGCAGTTGGACTTGGTTAAAGCCAAGCAGTCGTGTCCCAAGGTCTTCCAGAACTTGTGGAAGGAGCTAGACTAGCCAGGAACAGGGTGCTTTTGTTTTAAAATAGACTGTCCACATCTGGAATTTATGTACGTATTACCTACATAACCAATTTGTGAATAATTCCACACACACATACAAGCTTCTCCCCCATCTGCCTGTTGAACAGAAGCCCTGGCTGAAACATTTGGAGAACACCCTGCCAGATCCAGAGGACAGAGTTCAGGTGAGGGAGGACTACCATGCCCCCACAAACTGTGTCCACCTCCTCTTAAAAACTTGAAGTATTGGATGCAGCCCACATTCAGGAGGAATATGTAGCATCTCCACACTGACGTACGTGCAGTCTGCATTAACTGGAACAGTAAAACCATTTCTAAGCTCCCCAGTTTGAACTGGTGCACTTGAACACCTACTCCCTTCCCAACTCTAGGAGTGCCTCTAGCCAACACACACTGCACTTTAAAACAATTAGAAACACAAGTTTCTTTCCTCTTAAATGTAGCTACTATGCTTCTGAAAAGATTGTGAGATTACAACTTATATAACTAGCATTGATCCCAGAACAAATTTGTTTTCTTAGATCTAACCACATACAATCTCCAGAGAATCAGGTTAAAAGTGATATGGTGGAAGCAATTTTCTTCCTTCTGGAGGAAAAGAGCTAAGCTTTAGCCAAAGTCAACTGCAGATCACACAGTACCCCCCAGACTTGAACGCTTAACTTGAAGGCATGCGCTCACTGGAGAAAGAGGTTGTGGTGCCAGTGGAGGGTGGACGTGACCCTTGGACATTTGCTAAGTCTCTGCACTGCCTCAGCCAACCAGCGGGCTTGGAAGCACAGCACAATCCCAAAATATCAAATTGTTCTGCAAGAACAGAAACCTTGAAGAAGCTGAATATTTCAGTTTAAACTCAGACACCTAATTCTGGAAGTCGGTTTTGTCTGTATGATCACTCTGAGGTATTTTTTTTAATCTGAATTCCAACCTTCTAAGTATGCAAACCTGAACTGGAAACCTACCAAACATGGGAGTTTGCATGACATTTCCAGTTCGCCCTACTTTTGACCTGGCTAGAAATGGCATATCAGAATTGCTCACAGTTTTCCAGCATTTCTACTCTTGGTTGCAAAGAGAGCAAGGAAATGCAGAGCAGACCAAACAAAAAAATAATTAGTCAAACTTTCTTAGGCTCTCAGAAGGAGCTTTGGTTCAAATCCAGTTAAGATGTAGATGAAAGTTCAGCCCGTTCATTTTATTACAGTTTGTTTACTTACATATAATTTCATTTGAACTTGTTTTCTTTTTTTTTCCATCCATTTTCTAGCTATTCCCTTGCAAGAAGTAAGAGAGATACATTACAAGCATAGCTGTTGGAAGCGAGTAGCCGACTCCAACCTACACTAGGCACCAATAATTCCACCCCACGAGCCAAGGGTTCAAGCCAAGGGTTCTGTCAGAGCCATCACAACCTGCTCCGACAGCAACAACTCTGCATGGAGGTCAGGACACACAAACACCTTCCTGACGGCGAGAGTCCGGGCTGGCCGGCACGCTCCGCGGAGACGATGCTGGTTGGAAAGAGGAAGGGTGAGGATCGCCCTAAATTTCAAAGATTCAGCCCATCTCCCAGAGCTCTTTGCCAGAGCAGCTCCTGCAGAGCTCTGGCCAAAGGCACAAGTGTGATGGG
This sequence comes from Apaloderma vittatum, assembly GCF_000703405.1. NCBI lineage: Eukaryota > Metazoa > Chordata > Aves > Trogoniformes > Trogonidae > Apaloderma > Apaloderma vittatum. The sequence goes on along the minus strand of NW_009729455.1, from coordinate 8,644 downwards.
GATAAACATCCTCGGGGCTTGTGAGATTTGCCACGACGCCCACAGCCAGTTTCAGAATACAAACATCGCTTACGTTATTTAACAACAAAATGCAATTGTTTGCAAAAATAAATCTCTTGCCCACTTCTTCCTTGTCTTGTTATGTACCTAGTTAGCTCCATATCATCCATCTCCACCTTCCTGGTGCCATAGGGGTCTCATATTAAGCATAGAATAATATTATTTGCACTGGGAGACTACTAGCCAGTGTGCTGCATGACTGAGTATTGTGTCACACGAGTTCTGTTCAGTGACTTCACGTTTAGCTTAGCTCTCGCAATGCCCATTAAACATGTGTTGCACTGAACATGTGCTAAAATCTTCCGCAGATATTTGGAACAGCAGTTTAAAAAAAAAAAAATTTATTCGTCTCCTGTGGTTCATTTTTAATAGACAGAGCGAAAAGCTGGATTTTTTAAACCTTGATTTTATCTGACTTAAATCAATAGCAAAGGAAAAGAAAAAGATTTTGCCTGAGTGATTTACTAGCTTTTTATGCTTTGTGTATCCTAGCATCCTTACAGAGAGCAGCTCTGAAAATGAGCAGTGCATATCAAGGGATAAACGCAGCCCAACCCCTGGCTTACACTCCAGCGAGGAGAAATAGGCTCAGCTTCACCTGCTAGGTCAGCTCATCGACAATTACAACTCTCCTTAAAGCACGAGCTTCTACTAGATGATGTTGTGATTGTAATAATATACGGCATTTAAGCAGCATGTCACATTTTGGAGCACTTCAAGTTTTACAAACCGCATCATTGCTGGAAGGTATAAAGCAGGATTTTACTTGTTATCAGATCCTCCACTAGTCACTCGATGTCACATTTTTGTACATGTGGTTTCTCAGAATGGGTGCTACACAATATCTTTAAATACACCTGGGAACTCGTGTCTAAATACCGATCACTATTGCTAATGTCAGCCGTCTCAGTTTAAAGACAGGATAGTTAGAGCTTGACCCTAGGTGGCATGAAAAATAATGAATGGAGGGCACCTCAGCACAGACTTTCAAGTAAGGCACCGCTCCCATCGAAACTGAAAAAAAAAAAGTCAGCAAACACTTAATGCTACATGCCCTTGAAGAAATGTTCCTGAGTACCGCCCCAGAAACAAACCCTCTACTGACTCGTAAAACCGATATAAGGATGTCAGGAGCTGTGCTGCTGTGCAAAGATGTAAAGAGATGTAGCTCTGTTCCCTGCCTGTGCGAAGACTGCAAAGTGACAGAAACACCAGGGCTTTTAAGCAGGCTTTCAGAATAACACTAAGCTAGATTTTGGGTCTTTTGAAGCTAGAAAGGAATTTCCCCCTTGAGCTCAAGGCGAGTAGGATTTTCCCTACTGTTTAAGATTCATCAAAATGAAAAGGTTCTTTTCTATTTCGATTCTTTCTGCTAGGCGAGCTGTTAATCCAGCACTGTCACAGCCTTGGAGCCATTTTGCACATTTGCTGCGAATCAACAAAAGGAGAAATTACAGTTTACAACACATTTATGAAGCCTAGTTTTTCTAGTAAACCATGCATTTACAAAACAAGTTTTTACAGCCAGCTTTGGGATAGGAAAAAAAAGAAGTAAGGCCCTCTATCCTTTCTTGCTCAGGCATCTATGCACAGAGTCTTGCCTGCCTCAGAGACTTACTGCCTTAACGTCACCTGTGGAAGGACTAGTGCGACATACAACCTCATTGATTCATGAAGCTGATGTAAGTCTGTATTTTGAGAAACCATTTGTTAGTAGGCTCCCCTGCTTTTTCCAGATTTTCAGTCTTTGTTGTAGAAGAGGTTCTTCCTTGAATTTAGTAAAGTGCTTTGAAAAAAAAAAAAGCAGCAAGTTTTTATAAAAAAATATTTTCAGCTGAACAATGTAACCAAAAAATCCCAGTTGGCTTCAGTTTTTTGTTAGAAATACCATCAATTTTTGACGAAAAAAGCAGAAACCGCCTAACCATTCCTTTGGGCAAAGGTCAGTTTCTCATTTAAGACTGTTTTGATACAAGATTTCTGATGAGTACTGCCCTGGGTCTCTGCAATGTCCAGCTGAAACATATCTTGGGCAGGACCACGGGCTGGGAGCTGGGCTAGAGCGATGCTCAGCCCATCTGTGGTTTTCACAGCCCGCAGGCAGTGTGATACGACTGTCCCACGCACCTCTGCTGCCTCACGCCCCGGCCAGAAACCAACCACCAGATCAAATGTTTCAGAGAAGCTTCAGACCGACAGTAAGATCTGCTGGTATCTAACTAGAAAGAGTCTATTCGCAGTTTGATCTAGTGTTTTAAAAGCGACGTTATTGCGCAGCAGCTCCTGCTGCAGTCCCCATCGTTATTTGCTGGTGGGTTGGAGGCTGCTCCCACCTCGCAGAACAGTTGTGAACGATCTGGTCCTTGCTGTGCAGAGAGCGGGGTTATTCAGCTGCGCTGTTTCCTCTCTATTTCAGTGTTTCTGAAAATTGGCAGAAAAGCTATTTATCACATCGGGGCTATTGCATCACCATAACCCTGATTAGACCAAAAAAAAGACTTGGCTAATGTAGCTTTTTCTAAATGGTGATAACTATAGCCAATTAATAGAACTGCTGTTTGCCTGAATGGAATCAGCTTCTTTTGTGCCATCTCTTCCAGTAAAACAATCATATATCATTATGATCCTTAAGGGCAGGGTGGCTTGCTCCCTCTTACCTTCTTGTATCAACAATAAGCTACCAGGTTCGCCCACTCTCCTTCCCCCTTCTCTTAAATTTTATTTCTCGAGTCCCATTACGCTGCAAGGCTTATTTCAGTTCTTTAGGGGCTGCGTTAGTCAAACACACAGCAGATGTCAGTGCATTACAAAACTTGGTTTGGGAATAATAAAAGAAGTTACAAATGAGAAAGTTAAACAAGAGAGCAAAAATGCAGGGAACTGCAAAGCTCTGAAGCTATCGAAGAGGTCATCCCTCCGTGTCTGACATTATCTCGTTAACCGCTAACACTGGGAACATTACTGCGAT
>NW_009729455.1:0-5585 GCF_000703405.1 Apaloderma vittatum | reverse complement strand
GCTGAATCCTTCTAAAGCTTTTAAACCCCTTACTCACCCCCTTTTTTGGGGGGGAGCTGTAGCACACGCTTCCCAGCTGGTATGGGAAAGTGATGCTGGGCTATTTTTTCCCCTTTTGCACAATTCAGACCGCAGGAGCACAGCACGGAGCGGAGCTGCCGCTCTGCGACTTCGTTCTGTAACTAGAGATTCTCTTGCTGCTTTAGGAAAGCCAGCCTAAGCAAAATACTTCCCTGGCCCGGATGTCAGAGCTGAAGAGGAGGTGGGTCATTTAGAGTCAAGCTCCCCGTGCCCTAAACCAGACCTCCGGCTCACTCCTGCTCCTCCTGATCTCGTTGAAGTCGCGGTGATGCAGGAACAAAAGCAAGATGTGATTAAGGCCTCCCTTGTTTCCCCCAGCACAGAGAGCACCCTGGAAAAATAAACAGCCGCTCTCCCGCTCCGAGAGCTGCGCAGATAAAGCCGCGGGAGTGCGTGGGGACCCTTGGGCGATAAGGCACATTCTCAGGAAGCCAAGGACACACACCTCGGTCTGGGGGGCTTCCTTACTTTGTACACCCCGTTTCCCCGCACGACACAGATCATTGTCTGGCGGTGGAAAGCCTCTCAGCTCCAGAAAGCAACTCCTTGCAGGAAACTGCTGAGGGTTTTTTTTTTCCCCTTCTTGGAGAAGTAAAGGAGAATGTTTATCTCTCTTATCTTAGAAAGGAAACCTATGGGAAATGCTAGGCAATATTCTCCACTGTTCTCCTGTCATATAATTATAATGCATTACACAAAACACAGTCTTTTGGAAAATCGGTGGGGCTAAGGAGAAGAGAATCCCCTATTAGAAGGTGCTTTCCTTTCATTTCCAAATTCTGCAAGTCTCATCTGAGCAGCTGTTGGTATAAAAACGAAAGATGAGCTAAATGTTTGTGTCAGGAAAACACGACGCGCTCCCAGCGTCCCATGGCATTAGGAGAATAATTGTTACACAAGGCAAATCTCTTTTCCCCAAATAACGAACCTAGGCCAGATTTTTTCCAGACTTCAAAGAAAGAACACAGTAGGGCCCTTCCACTGCCAAATTGTTAAGTGGAATAAAAAATTGTGATTTTGCCATTAAATACTTGGTATAAATTCAAGAGGTTTTCTTTTTTCTTTTCCTTTTTTTTTTTTTTTTAAACAGCGATTCTGTTACATTCTACACTGGAAGAGGATAAAGTGCAATTTCAAAGGCTTTTCCAGTCACTGGAAATGAAACTATGCACAAAACCCTTCTGCACCACGATGCAGAGCTTGCAGCAGTTACGCTCCCAAACCCTTCCAAGCGATGTTCGATATATCCTTGAGGTCAGCACAGATTATACCAGAGAAGCATCTAACACTGATGATCAGTATGTGCCTTATGCTCTGCCAACAGCATTTTCCCTTGAAGATTTACTACAAAGCTCAGAGCATTTCTCTAAATTCCACCGCATTAGATTAAAAAAAAAAGACTCAGAAGTAGTTGGGAAGGCTGACAGGAATAACATCTCTAATGAACTTTAATTTCTGAGCGACACGCTTCATGAAAATCTGCTGAAGATGTTACTGAGACTGTGTAAGAGGACGGTAACAAACTCAGCCCTCCAACAACGCAGCCACTGCAGGAGCTTTAAAGAGCTCGGGATCAGGTTTAGAGAGTTGCACACACAGAGAGGCACAAATATCTATTTTAAGGAGGGCTCAGCACTCATCTGGTACCACTGTGACTCTAAGAATCAGATCTTCAGGGCAAAAAAAGAAAAATCAAAATGCTGAGTTCTCTTCAAATTTAGGTAGATCTAGATGGGAACCAAAGCCCTCTGAGAGAAAGTACGATCCGTACTAGTTTCCATTTCTGCAGCCTGTGCTCCACAGGGTTGCCTGCAGAGACACATTCAGGAAATTATACTGAATTAATGTTTGAAGTGGATTAATTAATTGGCCTCAGTCCCCAACTTATTTGCAGCTGAAAGGCTTTTAAGTTAACTAAGTTAAAGTCAGTTTAGAACACTCAGATTCTAAGAAGAATTCCTACAGAGCATTTTAATGCCGTTAAAGTAATTTGTTTTAAATTCACATCTTCACTTAATTTGTTGGCTTTCCTTTTTTAAGCCTTCCTATGTAAAAGGGGGGGAAAAAGGAGTTTGGATAAGTAAATTTGTCATTTTTAAAGTAAACAAAGAAAATGTTTAATATCAGCAAATGTTCCCGGATCATTTTGTGACGGCTTTACAAGCAAGCTTTGAAAATGTGCTGTTTTTTTAAGCAAATGTCAGTACGACAGCAAGAAACTCCAGGTGTGCGGGAGGGCAGGACAGCAGTTCTGTAGGTGCCAGGGAAGCTGAGGTGGGATGACCGGGGTCCTGCTGCCCCATCCCTGAGCTCAGCCCGTGCCTGAGGCAGGTCTGGCCGCAAGAGGCAGAGAATCACAGACTCACAGAACTGGTTGGAAAAGACCATTAAGATCAAGTCCAGCCGTTAACCCAGCGATGCCGGGTTCTCCGCTAACCCACATCCCTGAGCACCACATCTAGAAGTCCAGGCAAAAGCAGGTGCAAACGTGCGTGTTTCTACCTGGTGACATCTGTGATAAGGAAATTGTCTGCCTGTCTGCCTGGAATTGGTTTCGTAGGGAAATGGGCCTGTCCGTACGGATCCTGTGACACTTTCTGGAGCGTACTGTATTTGAGACTATCAGCTTTTTCTTTTCTGTGGTTGGATTTTTTATTTACTATAAAAATATGTCTCTCATTGCATGGCTTTTCTCTGTCGTTGCTTGAAAATAAATGGTTTGCGTTGATTAAAGTCTATACCCTGTCAGCTGGCTTCAAGTTTAGGTGGTTTGTAACACCTCGCGTTAACAGGAAAACCCTCAGCTCAGATTGTGAAATACTGCAAGCCTAAAAGCTTCAACAAGGTACATCGAATCATAGAGTCATTTAGGTTGGAAAATGGGAGACAAATTACTCGTGCAGGTTTCAACACTTGTCATAGTTGCTCGCACTGACAACAGTGAACTGCAAAGCAGCCAGCGCACGGCCGGGGCAGCAGGCACAGTCTGTAGAAGGTTTCTCCAAAACCTGCCCTCCGCACGCTGCGGCTCCATAGCCCTCTTCCGACTGAAAAGAAATCAAAAGTGGATCACACCTCCAGCTGAGGCCTCAAAAGCATCTGATTTTAACTTTATGTTCCTTTATGGGGAACTCTTGCCCGTCTCCAAAGCGTAGCCAATGACACCTAGAGAACACCCCAGTTTAGATGTTGCTTCCTCACTCAGTTTATTTCCCACTTTCCACTCAAAATGAAGATGTGGTGTCCTTCAATTCTTGCTCCTGCTGTCCCACAGTGCTGTGGCAACTCTCTTACTGTCCTTCCTCTGGTAGACCTGGCCATCATCTGGCCAAGAACAAGATTAGCCCTCTACTCACACAGAAGAATAACTCCAAAACAAGATGCACATTTTGTCTGTGAGGTTCTCACTTCATTGTTTATTGCTTTAGAATGGCTAAAAAAAAATATAACAATCCAGATTTACATACTCTTTAAAAACAACCACAGAAAAAAGCAGCCAACCTACTGCTGGTAATCTACTGCACTCCTCTACTTTCCCAGGGCAACTTAACTACTTAAAGCCCACTTACAGTGTAATTCAGTGAATGGAAAAAGAAGAACCTCCATGCTATTATTAGATTTCATCTACATATTAGGTTTCATCTGCCTATTCCTCATTTAAGAACAGGGCTACATAAAGACACCATAGCTCTGGAATAAATAATGATAGAAAATGTTTGTCCTAGAGCCTGTGCATACCAGTTAAAAGAATAATAATTAATACACAGTGTAGTACGTGAAGGAAGGACTTGATACGCAGAAGGGCACTTTTTAAGTGGCCGTGTTCTTCTAGCCAGAAAAGCTTTTTTAAAAAGAACTTAACTAGAACTGGAAGCCAGAAGAGGTGTACCACATTTCCTGGGTATTCAGCAGTCTATAGAAATAGTTCAGCGGAGCCTTTAAAACAGTATTAAGACAAACTAAAACATAACAAGAGCGCCTGCGGGTTAAGTAGCAACATACCGTTTCTTTTATCTCAAATCAATTCAACCGGATCAAAAAGCTATTTAAATCGCAACCAAAATCATTATGGAAATCTTATTTGTTGCTTATATTGTAATGAAAAGAGCATTTGCTGCCTTTCAGTGATGCGTACACATCCTGGGATCATAGTGCAGCTAAAGAAACACAGAGAACAGAAGTGCTGAGTTTCGTTGCTGTCAAAACTGTCCTCCCACTCAGAGCGGGGACTTCATTACAAACCGATTGTCGGTGGGTGTTGAACTGCTTGAAGGGAAGCGAGTAAAGGCTCCTATTTACGCTGACCTTGCGTAGGAGCGCAAAGCGGCACAAGAGGGGAGAAGGCTGGAGACACACTTGTAACTCCAAAGCCCTCACACCGCTCTGAGCTGGAGGTTAAACGAGCTCTGCTGCAAAATCCACTCCTGGAGCCTTTGGAAAGCACACGGCCACGGCTCCTGCCTTGACACGCACGCGGGCGGCGCCGGGACCAGAATCGGGCTTAAACGAGCTCTGCTGCAAAATCCACTCCTGAGGGGGGGGTTTGGAACCTTTGGAAAGCGCGCGGCCACGGCTCCTGCCTCGACACTCACACGGGTGGCGCCGGGACCAGAATCAGGGGGCACCGACTGCTTCGGAAATGCCACCCCTCGTGTGAACCTGGAATTGCTTTACAAGGCTCGAAATACTCAGGATGTGGGTAGTTCCTGAGGACACGGATTTTCAGATAAGGACAGAAATTACAGAACGAGCTGCTTTGAATCACACCGTCTCTCCAGGTCTCTCTCACGCAGATGAATGAAGCTGGGACCGCAGTTCCCTCACTCGTGTGTTAAGCTCCTCCAAGAGGTCTCTTGCTACCTCTGGCTTTTGAATGAGGGTGAAAGAGAAATTGCTCTTTCCACCAAGAAAGAGAATTCTCAGCTTCACTGAAGCAAATGGGAATTTACTGTTGACTTTACAAGGTCCAGGTTTACATAGCCCTTAACAGCAATTAAAATTACAAGAAGTTACTATTTCTACAAAAATTAAAGGTCATAATAATTCACTGAAGTGCAGTAGCTTCATGTAGGTAAGAGCCTAACCAAATGCTTACAGGAATGTACAACAACTGCTGTGAAAATGCTGTATTTTTTTTTAGTATCAACGCCACAAAACCGTTCCCTTCTCAAGACAGTCTTTTAAAAAATGTAAATAATTTTGGAGCAAGATACTATTTGAATTAATTAAATTTATGCATGATTTATCAGTAAGACACTTAAAAATTACCAGGTATTTCCCACTGAGAAATAGAACAGTAGGTGAAGAAGCATCTAATGTTTGTATACATACAGCAAAGGTATTCAGCACCAGTTTCCCTAAATACACTATTGTCAGAGGGAGAACCACATCACTTGATTCTCCACTTCTCAAGTGAAAAGTTTATCCTCTATATGGCTTTTAAAAAGCCACAGAAAAGGGGCTGTCAAACTAAGCAGAGAGGAACTGCCTGTTGGTAGTACTCA
>NW_009729454.1:604-1611 GCF_000703405.1 Apaloderma vittatum | reverse complement strand
CCGTGCGGGGCACCAGCGTTCCCTGCACCTATTTATATTTTTGAACATATCCTATTTTGAAAGAATGATAAATAATAAAGAGAGAGAAATCGGAACAGGCGCTCTGTGGGTGTTGTTCTTTTGGGGGCAAGGGGGAGTGTCTGTGTGGGCTGGGGGATCTCACATAGCAAGGCTATAGGGCATGAAGGAGAACCTGGGCAGGGGTCCGGCTCAGCCCCAGCCAGCATCCAAGGGAGCATCCCCGGCAACAAAAGAGATTGCAGGGGAGTTTCCCAAGCCCCAGCCAGAGCAGGCCCAGGGGGTAGGACACCTTCCCTCCTGTTCAGCTCTCACCCCTGGAGGGGGTTAACCCACATGCTGAAACCCCTTTGCTGGCAGAAACTGCTTCACCCTCCAGCTTTCAGTCCTGACACCCAGGGGATTAATTAACATTCATTAACAAGGGAGCACAAGGGCTTTGCAGAAGCTTGGGTGGGTAGCCATGAGATGCTCAGCCAGGGATGAGACAGTTCTGGGTGTCCAGCCAGGGATCCCCAAATCCTCTCTCTCTGGCAGCTCCCTCTCATGCTGGGACAGACCTGGGGACACAGCTGCATCACTCTAGGGCTTTCTCCACTGATTTATTAGAAGAGGTCCAGGAAAATACATCTTTTCATAACCCAACGCTCAAAGAAGAAGGCACCAGAGTTCAAATGGTGTCTGGGTGAGGGGCACATGGAGATAAGGCACTGGCACTCCCAGGGGGACAGGCACAACGGTGTCTTTCAGTTGGATGGGGACAGGGCTGGAAGAGGAGCCGGGATGCAACAACAGAGGCACCCACTCTCTGCTTTTTGTTGAATCCAGCCTCGCCTCACTCCCGCCCTGCGAGCTCAGGGGCAGGACTAGCCTGGAAGGGCAGGTGGGGGTCAGTGACATGCTGCCACCATGGGAAAGGACCATCACCCATGGGGTGGCAGGGGCCAAGTGGGGGTGGCAGCAGCCCGTGGGGATCGTCCTAGTGCACT
>NW_009729454.1:282-561 GCF_000703405.1 Apaloderma vittatum | reverse complement strand
GGCCAGCCACTCCGAGAAGCTACTTATGCTGGCTGCTGAGTAAGATGTGGAAAATATAAAGGAAGGAAACAAAATAAACCAAAAAGAAACCTCTCCCCTACCCCACCTCCCCCCAGTCACCCCCAAAACAGCCCTGGGAAACACCTGACAGCAGGCACCATCGGGCTGGAAACATCCTCCGGCCAAGAAGAAGCCTTCCCGGCTCCTTATCTCTCCTTGTAGCAGAAGACCCCAAACCTGCCCTTGCTGGGGAAGCCGAAGCTGCGGACACCAGGCTCT
>NW_009729454.1:0-245 GCF_000703405.1 Apaloderma vittatum | reverse complement strand
CCGGCCCCGCCCATCGGCCAGCCAGCCGGCGTCACAGCGGTCAAGCCCCTTGAACTTCCAGGCGGAGTAGAGCTGACCCACTCGAGCGATCTCGGCCCCAGCATCCTGGCAGCTCTGCTTGGCCTCCTCCAGCGTCATTCCAGCCAGGTGGTCCAGGTAGAAAACCTCTCCTAAGAGGGAGATGGTAGCATCAGTGCTGAGCATCATCCAGAGCGTCCCTAACTGGAGCATCTCCGCTCAGGCTA
>NW_009729453.1:1873-2089 GCF_000703405.1 Apaloderma vittatum | reverse complement strand
CCTGACCCCGAGCACTGAGGCTCACCAGATCCCACCGAAGCCAACTAATCCCCAGCCCCGAAGCCACGCTGAGGGTCACCGGCGCCCCAGCACGGTCCAGCCTGCAGCATCCCCTGGTGCAGGGTGGGCTCTGGGCCGCTCTCCTGCTCCCCGCCAGCGGCTTTCGGTCACCAGCAGCAGCCCTGGTTCGTGCCGGAGCTTCCCATCCTGGCAGGT
>NW_009729453.1:1616-1829 GCF_000703405.1 Apaloderma vittatum | reverse complement strand
CGAGAAGGTCATTTTGCACCGAGCGGCCCCAAGGAACATCGGGAACAGAGAGGAGAAGAGCTGAGACCAAGGTGGAGGAAAAGCACAAGAACAAAACTGCGATGCAGAGTTTTAATCCCAAAGAGACGCCGACCCCACGCGCCGACGGGGCTGAACCCCGCAGCCCCTCCGGGACCCACCCAGCCAGTCTTATTTTCGGCACAGCCTCGGTTT
>NW_009729453.1:398-1577 GCF_000703405.1 Apaloderma vittatum | reverse complement strand
TTCGCAAGCCTCCTCCCTGCGCTGCCTGCAAGGAAACGTCCTAGAAATGCCAGAAAAAATACCACGTCCCCTCTGCAAACTCACAGGCGTTTCTGTCCGGACTTAAGGAGCTTCGACCTGGGTTTGCATCTTGCCTCTGTACTGCTCGCTTCTTTTTTAACAATAGGGGAAAGCATAATAGTTTATTTTAACTATGAAATATATTGCTATATTATAAAGGTTATTGTAACTTTCCATTATGGTTTTGTACCCAACCCGGTTGTCAGCAGGCAGCGACATCAGCCTGGCGTTTCTGTCCGGACTTAAGGAGCTTCGACCTGGGTTTGCATCTTGCCTCTGTACTGCTCGCTTCTTTTTTAACAATAGGGGAAAGCATAATAGTTTATTTTAACTATGAAATATATTGCTATATTATAAAGGTTATTGTAACTTTCCATTATGGTTTTGTACCCAACCCGGTTGTCAGCAGGCAGCGACATCAGCCTGCTGCCAAAAATGTCTGTTTCTGAGTACAGCCGCTGCTTCTGGTGAGGACGGAGGCCCGCGGAGGCGCATCCCCCCCACGCTCTTTTTCCATCACCTATTAATTCCCATTACCGGGAAGCTGCCCTTTAGCAGGTCTGGATCCACGTAGCCCGATGGCATCGGAGATTTGCTTCTGCCTCCTCTTTTCTCCGAGGGTCTCAGCGGTTTCTGGAAAGCCATTCCCCTCCCGCGTCGTCTCCTCCAGCTGAAGGAGGGACTCGGCTCCCTGGGCACGAGCTGTGCAAGAGCCAAAATTCCCCCTTTTCCCCCCAGGATGGAGGCTCCCGTGGAAAAGAAGTGGCGCTGGCTGCGCCGCCGTCCTCCTCGGGATGGATTTTTTGGCTCCGCGTGGGCAGGATCCGGGCAGGCTTTGAACTAGGGAGTCACCTGTGCCTAGGAAAGAGGGAGGGTGTGAACATCCTCTTCCTCAGCGAAGCTGCTCTGCGCCGAAACACGAAACACGCTGCCCTGCCTTCGGCGCCGGGGACCTGCGGGCAGGGTGGCTCCTGCCGGTGTTGGCTCCCTGGGTGCGGAGCGGAGCTGGACGAGCTTTGCTCGGAAGGAGGCAGGCAGAAACAGCGTGATCACCTCTTCTTCTCAGGGCAACACCTAATTTCTGGGATGGGGGCAAGGGCAGCCAGGTCCCGTGGCCGC
>NW_009729453.1:0-345 GCF_000703405.1 Apaloderma vittatum | reverse complement strand
CGCCGGCTTCAGGAGGTGTCTGCTTCGGGCTTCGCACCCTGCCCTGGGGAGCTGCAGCGTTTGCTCCCTTCGACCTCAGGCTGCGGCGGCGCAGGAGGACGGAGCCCTGAGCGTGAAAGAGAAACGCGATGAGGTTGCAGGGACTGCTCCATCTCAGCTTTCCGGCTGACGTACTCCTCGAGCCCCAGAGAGCGTTTCTTCCTTACCTCCAGCTCCTGAGCTGCTGGACCTGATCCCCTTGGGATCATTTGTGGGCAACTGAGTCTTAAAATGTTCTTTCGCACCCCCTGTGCTCCTTCCTGGCCGGTCTTCCCACGTGCGGGAACGAGCAGCACCTACGGGACC
>NW_009729452.1:0-8258 GCF_000703405.1 Apaloderma vittatum | reverse complement strand
TTTTTGGTTACATATTGTAACCCAAGACACGAGGCCAAGAGCAACATAAGCTCCTCCTTCCCTTTTAACATGCTCTAGTAGCTGTGCTTTGCCTTGAGCAGTTTCTCTGCAGCTTTGATTGTTCTCTGTGTTGCTATGATACTTGTGAAGATCCTCTACTTGTCCTGCAGAGAAGACAAGGTTGGTTGGGTGGGGGCACACAAGGCTGGCTGCTGCTGACTGTTGCAGGATTCAGCCAATGAAAGATATGCCCAAGTACACAGAGCAGAAGGCCAACTCCAGCACATGATTCTCATGATTCTCTGATGGAGCTAGTGGGGAAAACTCAAGACCTAATTTAGGTACTGACTTTTGAGCCTGAGGTTTTCCATGCAGTCATTTCAATTAACATTATGCCACACCAGTCTGATTTCTGAGCGGGACAGACACAGTCAGTACCCACATGAGGCAACTGGTGCATGTAAGTGTGGGGCCAGTGGCTCTGCAGGCTGGCTAGTTCATTCAAGTTTCTCCTTCCCAATCCTGTATGGAGAAGATGGTGTGGTCATGCAGTCAGAGGTATTGCACCATGTAGGATCCAGACCAGAAGGCAAACTTCGCACCAGCTCTGAGCTGATAGTGATAGTGGCACCAAACAACTGACATAACCTTGGGAAAACCTTAAAATCTGCAGACACCAGAAGTGGCCAACAGTAAATAACAAAGTGAGCAAGTTGGCAGCAGAAGCTCTGGGAGAGGTCCCCTGCTTTCCAAATGCCACCTGCCTTCCTGATGCAGCTGAGCCTGTACAGCCTCCCACATTCAACTCCTTCCCCATGCCATGGGGACAGGACATGGACGTCATGGTCTCTGGTCCAGCACAAACACAGCAAGTGTCCCACAGACCTTTTCCAGGACTTCTCTCTCTCACAAGTCCCCAGTACCTCCCTCCTTTTCTGTCCTTGATACCGCAGCCCAGGAAGGTGGTTTTAGCAGGGTTCTGCATGTTCTAAAGACCTGCTAGGCAAGTAATGTTGTCACTGGATAGTTCCCAACCTGCAGATTTAGCAACTGCATGTTCTCCTCCATCATCCAGGTCATTAATTGAAATGCTGAAAAAACCCAGACCCTGACCAGATGTCCCTGAACTTCACTCAGCAGACCCCTTCCTTTTCAACAGTGAGCTGTAGATAACTCTCTGGGTATAATTATCCAATTGGGTTTGTACCTACCAAATATCCTATCTACATCGTCCTTAAAAGACACTTAAATGGCAGCCAGGGCTCTTCTTCACCATGCCCTTACCCTGTCGTAGAGGAAAATTGGATTACTTTGACCAGATTCTGTTCTTGACAAGTCCATATGGCTCCTGCTCTACTCCACTGCTTACAAGTAGCAAATTTATTTGTTCCAGAATTTTTTGGGTGGTGGGTGAGTGAGGGGATTTAACTATCAGCAGTTCCTGGCTTTTGACCCCAGTCTCCATTTTGAAGGGAGAATACAAAAGTTGCATTTCCCTGCCTCACTGTCCACCGATAGTTCTCATAGATAACAGCAAATGTTTCTGGGATTGCTTTGCATGAAGTTCACCACACCCAGATGGTCTGAAAAACTCCTGTTTATCTAAATACTCTCTTAACTGCGCTTTCCTTATTCAAGGCCAGACTTTTTGCCCTGTCAGTGGCATGGCTTGTGCTATCCATCTCCCCTGAGCTGTCTTTGTCTGAAGGCTAATGCAAAGTGTATCAAGCCGTTGAGTCTCCTCAGTGGCTGCCCTCTCTGCTGAAGAGCAGCACGACACTGTCCTTGGTTATTCTCTTACTGTTAATACAATGGAGACTTGTTTTCTGACATCTCTGGCTTTTACCACTGTCTCTTTATAGCGCTCCAAACTGCAGGCTGGAGTTTGTAACAACTTTGGTGATGACACTGCACTGTGTGGTGCCATCCACACGCTAGAGGGAAGGGACACCATGCAGAGGGACCTTAACAGGTTAGAGAGGTGGCCCTGTGAGAACCTCATGAGGTTCAACAGTGCCAGGGGCAAGGTCCTTCACCTGGGTCAGGGCAATCCCGAGCACCAGTGCAGGCTGGGCAGCGAGTGGCTTGAGAGCAGCCCTGTGGAGAAGGACTTGGGGGTGTTGGTGGATGAGAAACTGAATATGAGCCAACAATGTGCTCATGGGCTGGTGGCGGAGGCCAGTGGGGTGCTGTCACCTGGTGGCAGCAGTAGCGTACGGCTGGAGGTGTCCAGAAGAGAGGAAAAGCCTCCGGGCAAATCCTTCACCTCTACTGGTCCTTGCTGGCTCTCGAGTCTTGTTTTGCCACCTCTTGGAGCCTGGGATTCCGTCTCCTCCTTGCCCTTGAAGTCTTTCCTGCTGCAGTGTGTCCCCTGCCCTGCCTGTGCCAGAGTCACAGGGCTGCTCCCCTGCACCCTGTGTCTTCCCCACATCCCTCTGGCCACCCCTAAGCTCCAGCTACACAGGGGTCCCCAAAGGCACAGTCAGCATGGACCATGGCTGCCCCTGAGAAACAACTCTGGCACAAGAGAGGCAACTAATTGTCGTCTGTGCCTTCAAAGTGAAAAGAACAAAAATAGACAAAAACTCAAGATATGCCCCCTCCAAAACAGATCTGTCGGCTATTTCAGCTCACCAGCAACACAGAAGAAGAATTTTTCTTCACAGTGTACCAGGAGAAGTCATTTCCACAAAGCTTTAGGGAAATAGCACTGACCTGGGGAAGGAGGATGCTGTTATTATCTCCTCGAGTCCTAGCGAGCTCCACCACGCTCCTCACACCTGCAGCTCAGCACTCCAGACAACTTGCCAAACAACAGTAGCAGAAACATAAAACACAGGAGAAATCAAAGCCGTCCTCTGCCTAGGTCTGGGCAATTTATTGTTATTTCTTGTTTAGTCGGAGACGGCAGCAGGGTGAAGGGGCTGATGCTAGGTCCACGGTGTGCATTCCCTGGGGTGGGTGTAGGGCAGGTGGGATAAGGCAAGCCCTCCTGGCAGCGTCGGAAAGCAAGCACTGTCATTCCTGGAGAAGGGGTGGAGGCCATCTGAAAAGCTGCAATGCTGCTTGGAGAGGGAGAGACGGTCCCTACAAGGCACTCTCAGCAAACGCTCCTTCTGCTGGGATGGTTCCTACCCCATGAAAGATGTTTCTTACCCCAGAAGCCTACATGGATGGACCAGTAGCAAAGAACTCTTCCAGAAGTGACACTTTCTGGAGATGCAGAGCCCTGCTCCCAGTGCTCTTCTCTGCACTGCTGAGCGAGGCAGTGCTGGCAAAGTGAGGGTGGTCAGACAGTTGACCTCATCACTTCTGAAGCACCAAGGCAGTTTAGGCAGAAAAGAGCAATGGTGGAAATTCATCACTTCTTCAATGCTCTTGTACTTGTGGGGATACCTAGTTCAGCTGAGGGAGCAGCTGTAGGCATGTGTGAGGGGGGAGCTAGTGGTTGCCTCACTGGGACCATGGCTGTCACATAAATTGCCACAAATAGCACCATGTCCCTCTAATTTCTAGTTCCCCAATGGTGAGCAAAGGGTCTGGGGCAGCAGGACTGGCTGCTGGTGACTGAAGAAGAGACAGGTCCTGCCGGACACTTTGCTGTTGCTAACCCTTGGGAAGACATAGGACTGAGATGGAGAAAGCAACATTTCTCTGACGGTGCAGAACAAAGGTCAGGTACGAAAAAGGCATCAAATAAATCAATCCATACATGACAGCATTTATTAGTCATTTTTACACATCACACAGTCGCAGATGCACCCTCAGAGGAGCTGACCCAGGGCTGGGACCACAGGCAACGCCTCAAAGGCTCTGCAGAGCAGAGCTGGGCCCTGCTCAGCTCCCAGGGTCTGAGGCAGTAGCTCTTCAGGTTAAATAGATTTTTTAATATTCTACAAGGGGCACACTCAGGATAACAGCCATTAAAGTTCATGGGATTCTGTTCCTTGCACCACAGAGGAGAAGGGAGAGCCTGGCAGAGCCCTTCATGTCTCACTTTATCATCCCATCACCCAGAAGCTCCTTTAAGCTGGATCACTCGCATACCAGTTCAGCATTTATAGCAGATCAGGTAAGGCATTAGTCAGGTCATTGCTTGGGCTCAATTCACAGTCTTTCTAGCCGTATGTTTTGTGGTCTTAGGAGAAGAGGCTGGAATTTGGCTGCAGGAGGCATCACCACTCATCTTCTCACCCAGGACTCTTCTGGGGAGGTCCAGAGGGTGTGTGGCAATTGGAAAAGACCCCATGGAACCCCTTCCTGGACCTTCGTGTCACAAGCTTCCCCTGGGCCTGTCAGCCCCCTCCTACGAGCAGGGGCCAGCGGGGCCAGCGCTTACCCCAGCCCTAGGGGAAGGGAACTGAGGAAGGGGCAGGGGGTCAGGGTCAATATTACTGCTACACTGATAAAGCCCAGACTGGTGTAAACTAGCGAAGAGAATCATCCTGTGAGGGTTTCACCTGCTAGTCAACAAGCTTGAGATCCACATCCTCTACTTCTCTGTTTGAGGATACAGGCTACTTTTGGAGTTGGAAGATGACTCAAAGGGGAAGGTGTCACCACTCTGGCCTGGGTGAGAAAAGGATGAGCATGCCTGCCTCGGGCATGGTGAGCCATTAGTACTGCACAGCCCTCTGCATCTGCACAGCACCTGACCACAAAGCCCTCTTTAAGCAGCCCCTGTCCCCACGTATTAGTACAAAGGGGTCAGTGTTACTCCAAACTAAGAGGAGAAGCTGAGGTACAGGGATGGAAGAAAGGACTTGTGCAAAGCCATGGTACAAACGTGTGACAGGGTTGGTCCCAGAGCATGTGAGTGCCTTGGCCCACGTCCTGTCAGTGTACAGAGGCAGAGCAGGATCTTCATCACGGCCCAGGACAGAACTGAGAGGGGCACCAGATGAGGTGGGGAATGGTTCCTCTTCTCTCTATGTTAGCCATGTAAGCCTAAAACCAGCATCATATTGGTTAGAAGCAGCCGCTGGTTTGAGTGGGAAGAACACCTCTGAAGGGGCCTTACAAGTTTGGTTCCAGGATGAAAAAGACATTCCTGTTTCCCTTCCCTGCACAGCCTTAAAAAACAGCAGGGATTTTCCAGTTCAGTGCTGTTTCCACTGGCAACCTACTGGGGTTGTCCCGCATGTGGAATAACAGCAGGTTTGGGCTTTGCTCTTCTGCTCTATCTCAGAATTGGGGACCATGGAGCAGTGCTGTTTTGAGAGAAGTTTCCCCTCAGATTTCCTCTCTAAGCAGTCCCTGGGAAGAAGCTGAGGCACAAGGCAAACCTGAGTGATGCAGAGAAAAGGAAAAAGCAGAACAGCAGCTTCATGGTCCCCAGGCCCCAGCCACCTCCACTCTCCTCCTGTTATCAGCCTGTGACAACCCACACCTCACTCTGGCATGCCACCCACTGCAAGGCAGACACACCAAAGGCCAATGCGCAAGTTAATCTGAAGGCTGTTGACCAGAATGACCTCCTCCTAGACCCCCCCACACCCATCCCATCTCCAAATAGGAGTGAAAAGTTTCCCCTTTCTCTCTTTCCCCCTTCCCAGTCCCTTGCTCCCTCCCTGATTTTATTCCCTCTTTGATTTCTCAGTACTACTCAGATATGTCTTCCAGAAGAAGTTGCAGAAGAGCACCAGCACACTGATAAACACCGCGAATGAAAGGAAATAATTTGTCCATGTGATAGGGCAGACCTTATCATCTATCCAGAAGATGGTGAAGATGCTGATTATTAGATAACCCATTATCTGAGCTATCTGTGTAGTGGTGACTGCCATGCTGATGAAGCGGGGTACCTGGAAGCCTGCCGTCTTCACAGTGTAGTAGGAGTACATGATAGCATGGACACTGAAGTTCAAAAATGCAGGCCAGCCAATGCCAGGTGACATATCCTTATAGCCATGCCAGCCAACAATCATTGTAGTAGCATGGTGGTACCAGTGGAGGAAGATGAGCTTCTTTTTCCGGAGAACAAGGAACACGGTGTCACCTTGGGTTGAGAGAGAGGTGTGTCATTAGTCAGGTAAAAGTACAGTAGTTGCACAAGTTTTCATATGAGGCAGAACAAATGAGGAGCAATGTTGAAGACCTTATGTGGCTTGATCCCCCTGAAACCATAGGTTCCCACTGGAATCATGTGTACCAATAAAGCCCATGTAGGCATCTACCTGCTAGCACATTTGTGGTACGAGAGCTCCTTGTCTTAGGCTTGCTTACTCACACAGCACTTCAGACCAGCTCTTCCGTAGTTTTGGAAACTGGGTAGAAAGCCTAGTCCTCCCCTGCCTGCCTGCTGCCCCCTTACTTCAGTCATCCCAGTGCAGAATTGCATAGTTCAGGTGCTGGCCTGGGTATAAAACCAGAGCAATAACATCAGGCTGCAATTCTGTGCAGAGCGAGTGTGTTTTCTGGGTTGAGCAACAGCAAGCAAGAAAATTATACATGCAAGGCTAGACAGTCCTGTTCTCTGAATAACATTTAGAGAGACCTGTAAAAAAGCCTTGCTTGTAAAAGCAAAGAGGTTATGAAGGCATGGGATAATGAGAAATTTCAAACTCACCCAGTTCCAGGACTTTGCTCAGCACAAATAAATAGACCCAAAGCTTGGAGACAGGGTGGACATAGAAGGATTGGCTGCAGACGGTTTGCTTAAATCCCTTGGTAAAAAGGAGGAAGGACATTTGCTTCCCAATCCGAAGGGCCCCAATGGCACTGCAAGAAAACACAAGGACAGCTCTACACTTAGACTTCCGAGCAAGATTCAGACCCCTGTTTGCTGGGCACAGGCTTGCCCAAGACCTCTTGGCCAGGATTTCAAACACACATATACCTGCAAGGCAGAGCAGGGAAGGGCCATTGCTCACACCAGAACAACAGCAAGGCACAAAGTGTAAGTAGGTTGTGAGCCACCAACACAGCCCTTTAGCTTTCCTGGTGCCCTGAAGCAGCTCCTGGAGGATGGCAGCAGCTGAGGTCTGAGCAGCAAAGAATGCTCCCTTGTTACACCCTCTGCTCCTATTGCTTGAAGAGGCACTCGAGTAAGAGCTGCCACGTCTGGTCAGGAAAGGGGGGCAATTATCTCCTGACAAGGGCCAGCAGTGGGCGCCCAGGGAGCATTTACAACTTCCTGTGGCAGACAGTTCCTATAGCTTATGAGAAGAAATGTTCTTTTTTCTTTGTTATCAACCTATATGTTTCATCCACAGGAACTCATCTCCAAACAGACCACGAACGGTCATCCCTTGACCCTCCTCCCGTCTCCCACAGCTTGTGATTTTACAGAGCACTGCCATGCCCTAACCTCACAGAGGGCAACCAGTGTCCCTTAGACTTGACCAAAGTCAGCTTGTGCATGTAGGCAGAGATACTCCTCTGCAGCTCCAGAGGCAGTAGTCTAGTTTTGCCCTCTCCCACTGAACAGACTGAAAAGGTGTGGGGGTGAGAGTAATGTTGGAAAATCGACCTCTGCTTGTTTAATTACAAAATATGGGCTGGACAGCTTGCAAAAAGGTGTTCTAGATTGATCTTGCATGGCTGTATAAACAGTTCACTTACCCTTAGGGGACAGGACCTCCAAGGGGAAAAAAAGACTTTTATTTTCCTAATGACATAGTGATTACCTAGAATTTCCCATCAATTCAGTCCTTGGGGAAGATCTACACTTGTCTCTGGCTTTAGCAAAGGCTCTTACCTCAACAAGGCCAGACTGAAGGACCACAAGGTCAGTGGCAGGCGCAGGTCGTAGCCTGCCCGTTTCTTCATGAAATGCTGGATTCCAAAGATCAGGATCAGATAAGTCACAGAATAAAATAGAGTTCTGTGCCTGCAAGTAGAGGAGAGGGGACAGTTAGGAAAAGACAGCCAGATTGCTGTAGCCCCGGCAGGGCATTCTCACCAAGAAAAAAAACCATCTCCCGTGGTTGCATTAAGGCTGGACTTGGTATCTTGCTTCTGACAGTGAGCAGAGCTGGTGAAGAAAAACCCTGGGGACTGCAGAAAAGCAAGTGAACTACTACTCCATGGAGATTTCCACTAGACTTTGATGGGACAAGGTGGGATAGGGTAACCTGTGAGAGGGATCCTGAGGAAACACATCAATGCTCTTCATCCACTTACATACGAGACCCCACAGACAGAGGTGGCCCTTTGCCGAAAGAGGCCAGGTGCACCAGAAAGGCAGAGGCTCGAGGGCTGGGTGTTATGTCCCACTCCTTTCCATGGCTTTAGGGCTGCGGTGGCTGCCTGCGTCT
>NW_009729451.1:2000-2290 GCF_000703405.1 Apaloderma vittatum | reverse complement strand
TTTTGGGAAGCCATCGCGATGAACTTGTATTGCTTTTACGCAACCCCTCCCCTCCACTTGGGTAGGGCAGTTATACTGCGTATTACCTATGTTTCTCTCAAAAAAAAAAATAAAATAAAAGAGAAAACCCCCCAGCTTGCATTCGCTCGAATGCGAAGTCGGTCGCGAAGCCCCGTGCGACAGAGCACAGCTCCAAAAAAAATACCAGAGGAGAAATCTGGAAAAGAACAAAGAGGAGGTCTCAAATCTCTTTCCTATCTTCTCTATTACTGGCTTGTTGGGGTATAACA
>NW_009729451.1:1241-1897 GCF_000703405.1 Apaloderma vittatum | reverse complement strand
TGCCCTGCTCAAAAATCCCTTTTTTCACTCAGGGTTGATCGCCGAGCCCGTGGCATTGCCCTGCGGGGCGGCGATGCCGAGGAAACCCGTCTCACCCCGCAGAGGGGTGAACCCGCGGCACAGGGCAAATATTCCGGAGAGTAATTTGGAAGGAGGCGGCGGCGATGCCGTGTGTGCGGTGCGGTGCCTCCGAGTTTGAGACTCCGGGGAGGGTTTTGCCGGAGGGAATCCATCAAGGCTGGGCTGAGATAAGAAGGTGTTTTCCTTCATTTCAAAGAAAAGGAATCTAAATGATTTGCCCGAAGCCCAGAATGAACCGCTGGCGGTGACCGCGAGTCCCGAAAGTGTCAGAGTGAACCGCGGGCGGTGACACCGAGTCCTGACATTGTCCCTGGCCCCGGTGCCTTCCTCCTCCTCCTCCTCAGCAAACACCGTCTCCGGGCACTGCATTTTCTTATCACCCTTCTGCCTTGAGCTCTCCTGCCTACGCGACCCAGCAGCCACCCAGAAAATGTTATTCTGGGCTGTTCCCCAGCATTTTTCCGATGCTTTCCCAGCGACGCTCCTCTCTCCCCACCCAGGCAGCAGCTCTGCTCGAGGTGACAATAACACGACCCGCGGTGACAAGGGAAAGGGACACCAGGCAGCTCCCACCA
>NW_009729451.1:833-1048 GCF_000703405.1 Apaloderma vittatum | reverse complement strand
GTCAACCTCAGGGTGGACACAGCCTTCGGCCTCACTCGGCCAAACCCATCTCCTCCTCCTCCCCGCCGCCGCACCGGCACTGGCGCGCGAGTTTTATTAAACATGTTCGTTATGTTAATCAGAAAAATTAGCCCTTCGGGGGGCGGAGACCGGTTGCCAACGACTCAGCAGGAGAATTTAGGGTGTAACATCCGTCCGGCCTCCGCGGGACCAGA
>NW_009729451.1:272-725 GCF_000703405.1 Apaloderma vittatum | reverse complement strand
AACCTCTCCGCTTCCCGCGATCCCATCTTGGGAAAGGCACCAAAGCCGGCTTGCAGCCCCCAAACCGGACGCGCGGACCCTGCCGGCGTCACCTCCCTCCTCTGCCCTCAAATATTTCCTTCGTTTGTCACCCGAGAGCGGACGGGGCAGCAGCTCCCTGCCCTTCTGAGCCGCACAGAAGGAAAACAGCATCTCCAGGAGCTTTTTCCCACAGGGAACTGCTCGGGGACCCTCCCCATCCACCCGCCACAAGCTCTGCCACCACTGCAGGCAGCTGAACGGGCAGGGTCAAAAAAAAAAATCGAACCCACAAATAAAACCCCACTAACGCAGGTTTGGGGTTTTTTTTCCTCCCTAAAATCATCCAGAGGTGGAAGCAGCTCCCCAAGGGAGGGATGTGCCCCACTGAGCCTGTCGCTCTGGATGTCCTCCCAGCCCGCAATTAGCCGCAAT
>NW_009729451.1:0-203 GCF_000703405.1 Apaloderma vittatum | reverse complement strand
CTGGCATGGGCGGCAGCAGCCGCCGGGCAGAGGAAATGGTGAAAAAGTCTGGTTTTGGTGCTGCCTGGCATCTGAATGCCAGGGAAGAAGAGCGCTGCCCGCACATAAGGACACCGAACGCCGAAGCCGATGGCAAAAGAAGCCCAAACGGGGGGCGGCCAGCCTCCCCCTATGCCGAAACCCATCCGGCGAGGGAGGCGGGA
>NW_009729450.1:28701-29010 GCF_000703405.1 Apaloderma vittatum | reverse complement strand
GCCAGCGCCGCGGGCCCGAACCAGGCGCTGGGCTCCCCTCCGGTTCTCTGCCTGCACAAAGCTTGGACCCCGTCCTGTCCCCGGGCCTTGCCAGTCCTCGCCGGGAGGGATGTCCAGGGAAGCTGCCAGCCTCTCCCGCCGAGCTGCAGCACCGCAGCGCCGGCAGCAACAGCTGGGGGGGAGACGCACGTCGGTTTTGCCGAGCAGCGCAGCGAGGGGCTCAGCTCACCTTTTGCTGCTACGAGCGCAAGAGGCGTTGGCAGTTGCTGCACCTCAGGGTCATTTCCACGGGGCCCTACAATTACAGGC
>NW_009729450.1:7141-28670 GCF_000703405.1 Apaloderma vittatum | reverse complement strand
GAGGCAGCGGGTGGGCCGGGCACGGGAGCTGCCGAGTGCCGCACGCCGGTACCCGCTGCCCGTTGGGCCAGGAGCGGTGCGTAGCAAAGAGGGAAGCTCTGAGAAGTGGTTTTGCTGCTGGCTCTGGGACACGCCTCCTTTGAGACGCGGGATGTGCTGCTCCTCACTGACCCACCTGGAGCCGCACTGCCGTTTGCTTTGACACCAGCACATCTTCGTACACCAGAACCTCCCGACATCAGCTCAGGCAGCCAGGAAAAAGACATTCAGAGCAGCACAGATCCACCACGAAATGGGATCCGAGAGCTGAGGTACAACTCTTACCACCACCACTAAGCTCACCACCAGCAACCAGTTTCTCCATCAAGCTCTACAATGGGTCCTGTGCAGGGAAGCAGGGCTGGCTGGCCCGGCTTTGGCAGGAGATTCTAGGATCCCTTGTCTGGGGGAGATGAAAAGTGGGTCACCCCATATAACTTGCATTTTGCATCAAGCTGTACCCACTGCTGGCTTACTGAAAAAGGAACTTAACACCTCTGAAAGTTACTGAGCATCAGCACAAGTCCACCCACAACTTACTGAGACACAGCCAAGATGCTTTGGACCTGGAAAGAATTTCAGTGTTATCCCATGTGCTCAGAAAACTAATAATTAAAAAAAAAGGATAGTATATGTAATTCATCCAGGCTGGCAATTCATTCCTCCAGGTGGATGGGGCTGAGTCATGAAGCGGAGCATGTCACCATCTACAGGTGGCTACAAATATTACACGTTGGTATTAAAGGCAGGCATTAACATAATTGCCCCCTCCAGCTTGAAAGATAAACAGTGAGGTTTAAAGCCTTAACACCAGTTGCAGTAACTTGAACAGAACCAAAATCTGTGCACATTAAAAAAAAAAACAAACAAATAAAAAATCGAACTCACTGTGGCTATAACAAATTAAACTAGTATCAGACTTTCTGAACACTGGCTGAAGCACCAGAATTGAAGCACTTATACACATTTATAAAAAAATTCATAGCTGTAACATTCAATCTCTATCCTCCTGGTCATAAGTGCTTTAGCTGAAGAGAGCTTATTGAAAGGGACTGACTTAATAAAAAAAGAGATGCTTCCACGTTCCAAAGGAAAAAAGCAAATTCTAAAAAATGAACTGACTGACCGACCAACACCACACCAGCTCCACGGTGTAATTCCTGGGCTATCGGCTTCGTTCGAGCGCAGCCCATCCTACGAGCTAGAGGGGAAAATAAAAACAGTTGCTTAGGAACCTGCCAACTATACCCTGCTTGACCTGGCTCTGTGGTTGACAAGGCACTGAAGTGTTGGTGGGGGTGGAATCATCTAGGAATAATTCAGTTCCCTTTGTGGGGCCTCGGGGAGGAAAATAGCCCCGTGGATTAGAAGGGAAGCTGCAGGAACTGATGCTCTTGTGCTACACTGAGGAGAACTTGCTCATACCTGACTTGAGAAGGATGAGGCTGGGAAGCACAGCAGTCAATGCCCTAGGACATTATAGTAGATTATACCCTTTTCTTTTTCTTTCTTTTTTTTTTGCTTCCTCTGCTGGATCTCAAACACTACAGCATTCATTAACTTGCAGAAGGAGGCAGCTGCAGGGATCTGCAAGGCCCCAAAGGTGACACAGGGACGCACAGATGTTCTCCCCACAGCTGGTTATTTCAAAGCAGCCCTGGTGAGCAGCAGCCACTCGATTAAAAAGCCATGATCTCAGGTCCAGTCGGGTCTTGCCATCTAAACAGGAAGATAAAAACACCACCACGAAAATGTGCTTATGTGTGGCTTATTCAGCACCCCGACACACCTTGGTACAAGCAGACTCTAAGGGAGCCATTTCTGATTTTTAGAATCAACAAAAATTTATGGGGAAAGAATTTGAAAGGAATTCAGGGAAAGTGCTAATGTTCAAGACCCTTTGGTTCTTCATTGGCTCAAAGTTGTTTCTGTTCATTCCTCTGTCAAATTATGTTCATTACATAATCAGGAACACTTTAAAATCTTCCAGTTACGTGAATTCTCACCCTGTTACTAAGGCAAACCACTCCAAAATTACACAACAAAATGCTTGCAAAAACAGGTCTCAAAAGTAGCTATTTCACTCTTTTCAAACTAAAATGCATCTGCAGTTTCTGCAAGTTGTTGAACTGCTTACACACAAGCACGAATCCTGTCTTGCTCCCTGAGCAAACGGCCACTTCAAAAATAGACAGATATGAAAACTTATTGTCACCACACAATGCTGAGACAAAAAACAAACCAAAACAAGCAAACCCCACAACCCAGAACATCCTCCCCCTGAAAACCTCCAAAATAACCCCCCTCCAAACCCCTAGTTCTTAGAGAATTCAGCAATGATGAAGTCCAAAGTTTCAACTGAGAAGCTCTAATTTTAAAAAAAACCAAACAAACAGATGCCTTCGGTCACTTCCCATCACTGCGCTGATGCCAGTGAGGCCAGGTCCAAGGCCATTCCCGCATTTTCCGGTTTTGGGGCGGTGTCCTGTCCCTGAAAGCCGTACGGGGCTCGCAACAGCTCATGCTGTCCTCAGAAGAACGCTCTCAGCAGCTCGTAGTGGCTTCCTCGGCTTTCAGACTTCCGGAGTTCAAGCATCTTCTCCTACCTGTGAAAAACTCCCTTGGGTGGGTTCCAAAAAGAAGCTCTGATATGGCCACGTTAAACACCTACACTCTGTGGGAACGGATTTTGATGGCTCTTTATTTGCCCCGTTTCATAAAAGGGCTTCAATAAAAGCCAACCATGAACCTGCCAACTCTACCTATGTCTCTTGCCAACTCCATACGGATCCCTTCCTCCGTCACAACAAAACCAACCTACCAGGACACAACCGACGACTTGGCACATGCAGGGTCATGGGGCGCACTTTCAGAAGCTTCCTGAAGACCACTTCAAGCTGGGTGTGTTCTTCTGCCCTTACCAACAAGGCTCATACAAACAGCCTGCACATTTGACCCCACTCTTGGAAACACATGACTGGAAAAAATGCCACCGATAACTATCAGTGAAGGCATGTCCATGAGACACCAGTGGCAACGCACTTTAAACATTCAGCCTGCCACATGTTAGAACAAGAGAGATGGGGGGGGAGAGGGAGAGAGAGAGTCTTAAAACAATCCATCAATGTTGCTTTATTAAAATCTTTATTCACACAATGTTGCTTCATGTGGAATCTGACCCTGGGGGGGGATACAAGTAGAAAGTCATGACTGCGTACTGTTTTCTTATTAGCAACCTCCACTTATGCAGCTGCTCCCAGGGGCAATCCTGCGACAGCTCTGAGAGGGGCGTCTGTTCCAAGCGTCTCGCTCCAGCTGCCAGAACAAATAAATTACCTTCTTAATAAATTAGTACTTTTTCAGTTGAAGTTTGTTTGGCAAGACACGCTCCAGTTCATTAGCTGCTGGAAGAGGAGCTGGCTTCAGTGTTTCCTTCAGCCCGGCTGTTGACTTAGGAAGGAGGAGATAAATAGCAAGTGGCTGATGATGCTCTTTTTTTAATTAGTTCTTGATTTCCGTGCTTCAAGCACTCTGCTATTACTAATATCCACAACACAACCATTCTGTAACACCTGGAGCCAATGGACTACAGTGTGCACAGTGAACAAGGATCAGGTGGTGTCGGGAACACCTCCTCGATGGAGCATAGCACCTGCCTCACGGACGACACTTTTTCAGAGATTCAAGCAGAGCCTTTTTGCATGTGGATGCTGCTTCTTATTTCCTTTGCAATGATTACAATTTAAGATCTTTCATAGTTCTACATTCAAGCAAAATAATGACCACTGCCAGAATGCCAGGGATTATCCTAAGGCCAGAATCAGATCCTCCTGATTTTGGGTAAGAGAGGAATTCACTGTTCTTTCCTGCTGCAAAACACCAAGTGCTAGAGTTTACTGTGACCAGAAGCATCAATATGACAAAAAAACCCAAAAAACATAAAAAAAGAAGAAAAAAGCACAATGTTTCTTGCTTCCTCCTACTGATGATGCTGGACTTCATGCACTTTCTTCACAAGTAAACCACAACATTGCTTTAATCTTTGACATTCACACTGGGGGAAAACTTATCCCCATGTTCCATCTAAGTGCAACAGCTTCAGCTTAGAGCCCCATGAGCAGGCAATATGCAAGTCCACAACACTAATTTAATTTCATAAAGACAGAAAGGTTATTTTTTTAAAATCCATTATTAAATCAAATGTAAATGATCAAGAGCAATCAAATATAAATCAAAACTTCCAATTCTCATAGATCCTTCCCCAAAACATTAAGTGCTTACGATCAAGCTCAGAGAGAACATGCTTTTAAAAATCCTGCAAGCGCCACCACTGTCTTTGCCTTTCCTGGGAAACGAGTTTATACCAAAATGCCTCAGTACGAACCTATTCCTCTTTAGAGTAAAAGCAGCCAGTAACCACCTAACTGCTGCCCACAGCGCTTCCCAAAACCATCTTGCTCAGCCAAGCGAGGGCCTGGGGCAAGCAATCGCCGCGTGGCTCCTGCCCACACTTGCCATCGGCCAAGCACCCTCGCCTTGGCATAAGGCGATCTGCAAGGCATGGCCCACGCCAGTGGGCTGAACTGACCGAAGGCCCACGGCTTCTAAAGCATGTGTTGTGTTATCAAGTACAGTGATAAACAGGCACTAGCAGCACACATAACACCGGTGTCCTAAAAGCTGGCTGTGCATGACAGTCGTGGCCAGCAACACCAGTAACTAACTCCAGATCCCGTTCTGACTCTGGGGGCAGGCCTCTGATGTGGCCAAGTCCAGAAGAGAGCTAGAAGAACATAAAATTTCATTTCAGGCAAACATTTGTGGTCTACTTTCAAGCTACTCTGCTCGTGCAATGACAAAGAGACTTCCAACAAAATGAAACTGCATTTTAAAAATAAACTCTCTCACTAGCACTTCTTTGATCAGGTATGGCAGCAGGTGCAAGAACAGGAAACAGCTCTTTATCTGCCTGCCACGCTACGGCAGAGCTGTGAAGGTTTTGACAGACAAATCAAGGAAAAGGTCTTAAACTAACATTTTGCTGCTCTTACTCAATTCCAATAGCACACAATCATTTTGCGAGCAAGGTCTTTACTTACTTCTAAGGACCACAGTGTCCCAACTGAATATCAATGCACAGCTGTTCAGTTTGGAAATGTAACGACAAAGCTGCTTGCCCTCTGAAGACATCGATTCAGACCTACTGCCAGTGGGATGAATTTTACAGCCAGGAGCCCATCGGCAGTGCAGGCTGACACAGCGCTGTAGGGTGACAGGACTAGCACTGGACAAGTGTTACAGGCGTGCCCTGAAAAGCCAACTTACACCAACTCTCCCTTATCTCCGAGGAAGCCATTAGGAGTGAGGACCAGGATGATCCCCCCCAAGTCAGAACATCATAGTGGGGGTTGCAGGAAGCAGCTGGGGAAGGTAGAGAACTTACTGGAAGTGCTGGAAGCTTCAGAGCTCTGCCACAAACCAGGCCAGGCTTTCAGTGGGACTGAGAAACTGCCAGCAACCACAAAACAGCAGCACCGAGCTGCAGTTACATCAAGTGGCCCGAAGCTCCCTCCACACAAGATGAAAAAGAAAGAGCACAGCTCAGGGTTCTCTTCGCTCTTCAGAGCCTTGCATGCAGCTGTTGGTTCCTAGGGAAGCCTCTTTCCCCAGTGCAACATGCCCAGGTTTCCCCACACTAAATAGGGCCTCACCAAATGGAACCTGCTTCCAAGGATAGATTCTCTCATCCTCCTCAGCTACAATATAATAAAAATTTGGTTAACATGGACACAATACTGCAAGGGTATTTTCTCTACTCACACCTTGCCAGATTCCTCCTAAGTGGCAAACAGTGACAGGATACATGGAAATTTACTTTAATCCCTTAATTACCAAGTGCTGTATAACTTTTCTGTCCTCCCCTAAATCTCCAACCCTGTGGATAAAATCTTCCATAGGACTTCAGTGAAAACACTGAAGTGTTATCACGAGGCAAACCCCTCTCCCAGCCTTCTATCAAGGAAAAGACAACTGAGCAGCGGAGATTCCCTCTTCCACCCCTAACGGCATTCAGAAGAATGTCCCACCCCTAGGGAGGTGGCAAGACTCTTCAGTCTAATAATTATTTATTCACCACTTCCTCTTTAGAGAAAGAAGCAGTAAAACGCCTAACCAGCTCACCGCTGATTATGTACAACCCTGAATTGGACAGAAACTCAACAAGAGTGTATGAGGGGAAGAGAAGGGGAGAAGCTGGTACTGTTCATCTCCAGTCATTCCCTCTAGAGTCAGTCCCCAAATTAGTGTCTGCATTCAACACGCTTCCACCAGCACCAAAGCTGTTTCCAGCCAGCGCGATGCCCACTGCCGGCAATGGGCACGCCACAACAGCCACGATGCCGTTACAGGGACCGAGCCACTCTGAGGCTCCAACTTCCCACCTCTCCCTGCTGTCAGCGCAAGGTAAAAGCCAGCAGCACCTGTTTTCCTGGCTCAGAAGCTTTCTTGTTTCTTTCAGTTCATCTTGGCCACAGCCTTTCCGAACTGATTGTGCTGTTTTTCTATCATTTTTTTTTCCTGTGGTTCGTTTTTAAAAAAGGAGTTTATCTGTATTCTGCTACCATTACAAATGAGACAGCGTCATCCTGTCTTCCACCAGCACAACGTCTGGCCCAAACTGGTCTGTGCACTGCTTCACTGTAGCCAGAATGCTGAGAAGCCGCTGGTCTAGGGCATCCAGATGAGGGTCAGAAAGCACTGGTGAGATGGGGTCATGCAACATAGCAGTTTTTAAGGCAGACTTCAGTACTCCATTCTTCAGGTAATTGAGTCTGTTCCATGTAGAAACCCGGATGCTGCAAAAGAAAGAAACAAACACGTTATCATACCACTGTCCAGGCTGAAGCCCCATCAGCAATACCCAAGCCAACCTCTTGAGGGAGGCCGTCACGGCAAGAACAGAGCCATTGCGGAAGTGGTTTGGGGATGGGATATTGATTTCTATGAAATATCTAAGGGAAACTTGAAAACTGAAGGTGAAGAAGAAAGAATCTAAAGTGACGTAATCCTTAGGTTATATGGGAACACTTGCAACTGCCAGCAAGGATGTTCTTCACTCCTGAGGCCTCCCAGACACACTTTGAAAAGGAAAGAAAATCAACAGTCTGGCTGCTAATTCAAACACAAACCTCACGTCACCTCAGGAACAGCATCACTGACCAACAATCAATCACAAGGGAAAAAAGTCAGTTGAGCGAACTTCCAAGAAAGTGAACATAGCAGTGATTCTTCTGCTTCACTGGCCACTGAGTTTATGTCAGTCCATCTAAATTGCCTTGTTGGTGAAGTCTCTCAGTATTCTCCACCAAATTTTTGGGTTTTAGCACCACTGGTCTAAACTCTCGCCTTCTGATGGCCTCCAAAGAAACCAGCAATATAAGCAACTGTTGTAACAAATCTATAGTTAAAACAATTACACATATGAATTCTTATACAGCATGTGTCTTGTATTGGAAAGAATGGGTATCTGAAGAGCAGGAAACTGCAAAGTCTCTCACATAGATAAACCTCTCTTTTGGTTGCATTTGGGAGAATTTAGGACTACAAAAGATCCTCATACAACCAGAAATCAAAAATGCATTTAGAACTAATACAGGAAGACTAAAGAATCTGAAAAACCATTGAATTTTTCTCTGTATGGATTCTGCAAGAAACATGCAGAACCTAGGCCAGGTGTACTGTAGCATGCACAGGGGAGAGCTCAAGATTTCTGCAGAGCTCCCAGGTTCCACAGAATTTGGGAGACAGAACCCTCTAAGGATAGGCTCAAGGAACTCTCAACTAAATGCTTAATTTGGGAAGCTTAAAGGAGTTAACATTATCTTGAAGTAACAGAGGCAGGAGATGGATGTATCAGTATTTTTCTTCCTGTTATTTTTGTCTATTTGTTAATGAGAAGTAGCAATGGCCTGGTGAGAGGGCAGCCACAGAAAACAGAAACCAACAAAGCACAGCCTCTAAAAATAAAACGAACAAAAACACGTTTGAGAAGGCCAAAACAGAAACAAAATCCTGCAAAACCCAAACTTCCCTTTGAAAGAAGCCCCCCTGGAGTCTTGTTTATAGAAAGACCACTTGGAAATGAAGGTGGTTAAGTTGCTAGGCACGGTGAGTCCTTAGCTTCTGTCAGGGAGAACTCAAACTGCGATGTGAACTTTTATTCGGCTGACAGTTGCAAAGTACCTGTCACAGGGACTAAGGATACAGGTGAACCAGCGACCTGGAGGCAAGACTACTTCCTACCATCTACCGTCTGATTTGCCACCTTAAGAAAAATGTATTCCTCAGCTCCATGAGCAGTGACAATATATCAAACACAGTACCTCAAAAAGGCAAAGCGCTACGTACCCGAATGAACGTTTTCAGGTTGCCAGAAGGCTTTGAATTTAATTATATTGCAAACTTAAGGGCAGCAATTGCGTAAGTAAAGCGAAGAGCACCCCGGCATTTCACTTACATGCAGCACTGATAAAGAGGAGCCAAGATGCTTCTTTCATCCAGGGCAGGGTTTCCGAAGCTGAAGAGCAAAATTAAA
The DNA here is from genome assembly GCF_000703405.1 of Apaloderma vittatum. NCBI lineage: Eukaryota > Metazoa > Chordata > Aves > Trogoniformes > Trogonidae > Apaloderma > Apaloderma vittatum. The sequence continues at coordinate 20,038 of NW_009729450.1, read as the reverse complement.
ACCAAGTGAATCAGCTGAACTTAATGTTTTCAGTATCAAGAGATTTGTAAAGAACTAAAAAATAAATCAATACTAGGCAATTTCATGCTCCAACAGATCAAATCATTCAAATTACAATATAAACAGGCCACGACCAATTGCAGACATACTCTCAGCAGCAACAGCTAAAGTACCAGGTAAACAGAAGCAATACCAGTGTACCCAGTTATTTACCAGATCAAGGCACCCTAAAAACTAACTTGGGAGGAGTTCAGAAATTTCGCTCATCTTGTGAAGCAGCAAGAGGGAGTAACTGGTATTCTGGACACAGAGAGCAAGAGCTTTGCCCATCTGACACAGCTGGAAAGGGGATGAAGGAAATAGCAACCACATGCTGGTTCAGATGGCCAAACTTAGATCAACAGTTCAACTAACAAGATGATCAACTTTAACATTTCATGCTCATGCTTTCTAAGGGAAGCCTGCCTAAAGCATTTCACACTATTTCAAGCTTCATCTAAACATATGATTTTTTTAATAGTTTCATGCCCCTCGTAACAGTGTTTTCACAGAACTTTCCCTTCAATAAAGATAACTCTAGGAGCTTGGCATTATGCTGCTCAGATAATTCTCTTAGTAGTAGCTTTAAAATTGACAGAAGCTCCCCAGGGAAGTGGCAACAGCACCAAGGAGCATCCTGGACCATGCTCTTAGTCGTATGGTTTGTTTTAGGTAGTCCTTCAAGGAGCAGGGAGTTGGACTCCATGATCCTTACGAGTCCCTTCCAACCTGACATATTCTATGACACTATGAAAAACCTGTCCTCTCATCCCTTACTTCAGAGATGGAAAACAATTTACCTCTGGGCCTGCAAAGCCCCACCAGAAATGTTTTCATAACATTATAAGCATGTACAAAAAATGAAAGCTCTGACCTTCAACTACCATACTCATTTCCAGTGACTAACACATTAACTTCCTCCCAACACATTCCCAGAGCAAATTTTGCCAAATTCACCTAAAGCAGTCTGAAAGCAACAATAATTAAGCAGTCCCAAGGTGGAAAACATCCTGCTGACATAACTGAAGCATTATGTCCGAACAGGTGGATGTATAGACAGAATACTCAACTACTGCAGACAAATTAGGAAGCAAGCAAGGAAGGAAGGAATCCACTACAGGAAACAAATTGTTATGATTTAAACAAGGCTGTATCTTTGAGGAGATTTTTAACTTAAACTATGCCAGCCAACATGAAAAAAACATAGGAAAGCCAGAACAACTCACATTTTAAAAACATACACATAGTAAAGTTCGCTTCGTTTTTTTTTGTATTAGGGTTGATTAGAAGCATAAAAGGGAGGGGCTTTCCAGGTGACACAAGTAAACATTTCAAAATTGCCTGGGGAAAAAGGTTGTACCGTTCTAATTTGTGAGATTCTGTAGTTTAGAGTAAAACCTTGTCCAAAGCAGTCATTGTATCTAGAGCACAGGTAAGCGCTGTGGCCTTTGAAGGACCCTAATACTTGGTGAGTGATTTCTGATAAGCACAAAAGCTTCGAATTTTAAGCACAGAAGGTATTAACGAGAAAATCAGTGAGAGAAGGACAACACAGAGAGCAGATAAATATATGCCCTTGTGCTTGCCACTGCCTGGCCACCAGGATTTCCCTTACGCTCACCTTTTGGCGTTATCCAGGAGGATGAGCATGCTGGCTCCTTCATCATCCTGGAAACTCTCGTAGTGATGCCGGACGGCATTCCCAATCAAATAGTCAAAGATGGCGGTGTCAATGATATCAAGGAGTCGTGGGCCTGAGTCATATGGTGAAGTCTTCTTCACAGCATCACAATAGCTTTCATCATACTCCCACCTGAGGGCCATCAAGAGACACCAGATTATATCTTCATGGAACACTGCATCATCGCAAATCAACAGTATTTACCGCTGCTCCTTTATTCACTTACGGGTTCATAAAGAAAAGGAGAGCACAGCATTCAAGGCTAAATAAAGAGAAGTGAACTAGGCAAAAGTGTTTTATTGAATGAGTAAATCCTGTAGTAACAACCCTGCATATGGAGCAAGCTTCAGTCCAAGGTTCCAAATTATCCCCCTACAGAAAACAAAGCCAGTTTGCGTCCTCACTGCTCACAACTCAGGCAGCCTCATGGCAAGATACCTGTCAGGACTTGCCCCTCTTAACTTCCTAACTAAGGGCTTGGAGTACTGTGTCCATCTGGATTGCTCTGACCTCCTTCCATCGGTCTTGCTTTCCAGCGACTTTCTTCATTTTTTTCTTTCCAATGCAAAAAATCTCATCACAGTTACTAACAACATCCTCCGGAGTATGTCATCTTCTCTGCTGGCAAGTTTCCAAGCTTCCTCTTTTCTCTCCTCTCCTTTCTACCTGTAACCTAGGCATGTACTTGTGGTCTGATAACACAAATGCCACTTCACAACACTCCAAAGCTATGATTTTAATTTTTCTCGTTTTCTTCTTTACAGTTTTCAGAGCTATCCAACATCACCACCAAAACAGCCAAATGTCTGGTGTATATCCCTTCCATCTGTCAACCTAAACAGCAAGTACATCTGTAACAGCTTCCACGTAAGGACTGAAACAGTCCTTCACAAAACAGCAATTAAGTTGGAAATGCCTTAAATTGTCTGAGGCCTGGGAAAGGAAACAGAGGAATCACAATCCAGAGACTTGCTGACACGCTCAAAACTGTGGAGAGTCATAAAAGTAGAGAGAAAATCAGAATTTAACCCGTAGAACTGCTGCATACCCCACCTCATCGTCTAGAGGTCTGGAGCCTAAGCTCCCAACATCCCATCTTTCCTTCTGTTATCCAAATCAGAGCAGCCAAAAATTTCTCTTTTTAATCTTTTTGTTAATATGTCACATACAATTCTCGAATGCTGTCTCTAGCTCCCTCTTGCTTTCACACCAAGCTCCAACTCACACAAACAGCACAAAACCACAAGGCCAAAGTCTGAGCATCTTTTATTTCTTGAACTGGATACATTAATTTTACGCTACATCCCTCTCTCCTTCAAGTGTTTCTCTTTCATTTTACTTTAGGTCAGCGTTTAATCTCCTTGCAATAATTTTTCAGATATACCAGGCTCTCTCTTCTCATTTTCCATTCAGTCTTTCAAGACAGACCTCACTCCAACAATTATTTCTGATCATTTCTGTTGTATTAGCACAGGACTTCAGGGATTTTATCTATTATACATCCATTAAAAATTATGCACACTAATGTGAGTATATGAATCATGTTCAAAAGATCAACTCAAGACAGAGTAGAAGCAGCTAGATCAGGAAAAACATTGCTAGAGAGTTATTTTTCCATAATTACCAAATGCAGAAAAAGGAGAGCACGACATCTAGAACATTTAATTGTCCTGATGCTCTCAAAGTGAAAAGCGCAAGACGACGAGGTGCAAAACAACAGAACTGTGCAATCTCATCTGAATGAGGCAAGGGCAAGCAAGTTTAAAATACACTCAATATCAAATCAGCCTAGCTACCAGGGTAAACTCTTGTGTAAGTAGGCAGTTTATCATGAAAAGCAGTCCCTCAAAAAAAAGAAACATTTCCAAGAAATTCGGTCCCTTCAGTACTGCAATTTACCAAGTACTAAATACAGCTGATTTTGATCTGTTGGAAAGGAGACCTGCTACTCAAAAATCAAACTACATTTAATACTGCAGGACAGTTTAATGAAGCCTTTGGACTAGATTCTGAGAACAATCTTGTCATTGGAAATCAAATAGATTTTTTAGTCCTTGATCTAAAATATCCCTTTCTAATCACTTGCACAGTACACACACTTGGAAAAATTTACTAAGCTCAAAACCATTTGCTCTGGTCACGGCAAAAACATCTCCGACCCAAACGCTCAGACATGTTACATTTATTGTGCAGATTGGTAGATCCCATGTTTGTTGCTCTCTAAAAGCATTCTGTAGATGCTGAGCACGGTCACCAACTCCAGATGGTATTCAAAGCAAAGAACTTTTCAGTGCCTATCTACTTGAGCTAAATCAGCTCGAAAACTCTTAAAACTACAAGGACCATGAAATCAGGCCTGGCAGAAGATAGCACAGTGCAACCATACTTTAGGGGGCTGCAGAGAGGCACACTGTCAAAAGAAGGTCTAGTGGCACAAGAGTTTCAGCTTGCCCAGAACCATCCATTCCTGGAGGTATTCAAAAGATATGCAGACATGGTGCTTAGGGTCATGGTTCAGTGGGGCAGTGCTACATTAACGGTTGGATTTGATGACCTTAGAGGTCTTTTCCAACTTAAATAATCCTACTATCTTCAGAGCTTGGAGTGACTACATGGTGGAGTTCTGCTCCAGGCAAGAAGCAGGAAAACGACAGCACTTATTACCAGGGAAAACAATGAAGATTCCTTTCTTGCTCATTTCAATTTAAATCTCACCCTAGACTTCCTGACTTCTACTGTCATATCAAGAAACCTGTTGGCAAAACTCTAGGTTTTGAGAGCACTTCCTCCTTGATTAGCCACTGTATTGCAAGGGTAATTCTAGTACAAACTGCCACGTATAAAGAATAACCCTACCATGTTCTCATACCTGGCAAGTTTGCCTTCACGGTAAGTCCTACCCCATGGGTGCCGATGCTTCTGAAGAGGCCAGACATCTGGTAGCCACAGCGTCACTGACCCCTCCATTATGTCCCCATCTGCACAAGCTGGTTCTGTTTCCCGACAATAGTAGCACTTCCCATAGAAGCAGGTGTTATTACCTTAAAAAAAAGAAAAAGAGGTATCAGAAGAGTAGAACTCAATCAAGGGGGTGCCAACTGAAATTCAGGAGCAGATTGTAGCAGCAGAGCCTTCACTGCACATGGCCTCATGCTTCCTATCTGAGGAGGAGAGTCTCAAAAGGGATTAAAGGGACAGCTATTCCTTCCAAGCAAGACTAAAGACTAATATTCAAAGGAGAGAGTAATTAGATTTTCTAATGCTTTTATCACACTGAGAGTCAATACATCATTGTACTATCAACAAGTTTTTGATAGTCCTGCCTAGTCCTTAGGACCTTGCCTGAGCAACCTTAGCGCTACTTGTTTTTTATATTTCATACTTCACGTGTCAGATTTCTCATCTTTTTCAAAAAGTTGACCAAAAAGAGACAAGTGAAAAAAGACCAAGGAGTACTCAAATGGTTTTCATGCCATGAGACCTGCCTCAGCAGGTTAAAAACAAACAAGTTGTCATTCTTACACAATCTAGGAATGCAGATCTGTCAAAAGTTTTATTAGTTTCTTCCAAGAGGAGCAATGAAACTCTGCAGTCTTTAGTCCGTTAATGCCTGCACAGCCTGTAGTGTAATCTACATAGCCTAGATCAACATTTTTAGCTTAACCTTTTCTATTTAACCCTTCTAACCTGCCTTTGACCCTTGTTGCCAAGTTAATTCCTGCTCCTCACAGATATTCTTCCACAATATTCTTAACTATGTCTCACTCCCCTGTCCCTTCTTCCTTTGGCTCTACATCCAGCATCCTCCCCAAACCAGGTCCAGCTCACTGAAAGATCCTTACGTATCACAATCCCTGCAAGCCAGCTTTTAAAGTCCTTCATCCAGACCTGGCTCTTATGCTTACACTACCCCAGGCAGACAACTTAAGGACATCAGACACACGGTCCTTAACACAGAGCTTGCAGCAGGTCAGATCTCTTATCTGTATGGCAAGCCCTGCAAGTCTCTCTTCCTATCCACAGCCTGCCACAGGTCTAAGCAAGAGATGGAATTCTCTGAGATTCTAGCTGCAACTTCAGCAAGTCTGCACTCAGTATGCATGAGTTATCTTTCCTTCAAAGCCTCCGAAACTTGTCAAATTTGGGTTGGCAAGGCATCACAACTTCTCCCCAGATCCACCCATTTCTTTGGTTCATGATCTGCAGAATAGGCAATTCCAAGGAATCTAAGGCAATGAAAACTTCTGGAGCCATACGTTTTTGAGTCAGAAAACTGCTTAGTTATCCTGGCTGAAATCAGAAAAAGTCAAGTCTGCCTGAGGTAGACAGTCAATCCGAATGCAAAAAGTTTGGCAAGACAGAGCTAGCTCTCATCTCAAAGTTACAGATTATAGGCAAACTTAGTAGGTGAGACAACCAACAGTGCTTGTAATAGAAATACACACAGGCACACACATTTATCAGCTGTAATGAAAACCATCTCTAGAGTCTTCTTAGGGGGGGAAAAAAAAAAAAAGCAGTAATTGGATATTTTATAAAAGCCTGAAGGAGTTAAGGCTGCAGCATAATTCACTTCTTGGTGCTTAAGGACCACCTGGTAGGAGTTGAAATTAATAATTCCCATTAAATGCTCTTCACTGCGTTATTACTGTAAACGACACAGGGAAGTTCTGACACATTTAGTTACGAATGCTTAGCAGACTCTGACGTAGCACAAACAACATCTAATACGAACTGAAACATCAGCTCTATAAATTATTCCAAATCACCGCTGTCCTCACGCTGAATACTTAAGTCTATAATTAGACTTTTCTAACCACCCCTGACAGCAGAGGGAAAATTCTTACTCACAAAAGAAAAAAAATAAATCCCATCTGTAACAGCAGCATGAGGGAAAACACAGGAAAAACCATGTGGAGAAAAACCAAGTCGTCCTCCCCACCAAATGGGGTTGTATAAGCATTACGCTCTCCCTTGGCAGAGACTTCTCGGCTTCCTGTATCACAGTTAACTGTTTTATATCCGTGTCAGATTCTCAAGGCTCTTTTCCCCTATTAAACACATTTTGCTTTACTGGACTGCACAATTCATGGAATCCACTTACCCACAGTCATGAAGGTACCCAGAAGCTGCTCTGTGGCTACTGGCTTGATCTCTGTACGCAGATTCACAAACCTGCCGACCACCAGCGGAGCTCGTCGGAAACCCAGAATTCTAATTTGAGGTGAAAAAAAACACAGCATGAGACTTTGCAATATAGGCAGCAGTTCTAAACCAAAATAAAATACCACCACACTCTCTGTGCCATTGCCTGTCAGAGAGCAAAGAATAAAGTCAGAATGCTGCAGCAACCTCCTCTCTGATCCACGGCAGAGGAAGGAAACTCATTTTTCTTAGGTGCCTGGATGTTAAACTTGCAATACAGGCCATCCGCGACACTCCTTTACTAAAGCATTTGCAGCAGAGCAACATAGGATACACAATGCTCCAACTCTCAGAAATCCCAGCGCATACCAGAAATATTCATTATCCGTCTCATGTAGAGTCTGTAGCAGCAGCCATGTGGCCTTTGGTCACTTGGAAAGGTCATTTCTAATTTGTGGGAATTACTATCTATTAAAGTGTTATGTTTGAGACCAATTCAATTCTACTTGAAAGTAAACAACCTGAGAGTTATTTTGTTTGGCATGAAAGAGGAGAAGGGAAGAGAGAACGGCAGAGCAAAACTGAATGCCTGAAGCACCTGGAAAAAAAACAGAGATGGGAAGAACAATCGTAAAACTTGCAGGCACAAGATTCAGGTTCTGCTCTCATTGTCTGTCACAGTCTTTGTGACCACAAATGACTTGGGTATTTGTAATGGAATTTAAAAGGCGCTAAAAAGAGGAGGACAAACATCAGTACAATGTCAGCCCCAACTCTCTTAATACACTTTTGATACCCTTTCAGTATCTTTTCATCTCAAAGAGAGACTCAAAAAGGACTGTCCCTTCTGAAAAAGGGACAACCTATGTTCCACAGAGATACTGGGAGAGCCACTCTAACAGCTGCTAAGTATTTTTAGACATTCAACGAGTAAGTCCCTTTCCATAAGCATAAAACACCTCTAAGAAACATCTGCCTGAACAAATCACATATGCATAAAGACCAAATTCACAGCCAGCACAACCCACAACCAAATAAAGAGCAAGGAAGAGCTAAGAAAGAGGGGTTTGGACACTGGAAAGAGGTTTTGAATTGTGGCTGATCACTGCTCTTTCAGGGAACCTGAAGTCTGTGTGTTTCTTGAAAGTACAAATGGGCAACAGACATGCGGCTACATCATCTTTTTTTTCGGTCTAATTTTGCCTGATTTTGGCATACCACCTCAAGACTGCAATGGCAGGAATGGGGGTTACACAACTAGTTATCACCAAACCTTCATGGAATTGCTAATTTTATATGAGTTCCACAATAAATTAGGACTAACTACATCTTCTACCACCTATGAATTCAGCCACAGTGACGAGCCTTTTGCAACCGAGAAACCTCAGTTTCAGTTCAACCATTCTATTCTTTATTATATTTGGCCCTCCTTATTCTCGTTCTCAAGATTTTAAATCTCTTCACTAAGAATTATTCACATCTTTTGTTATCTTCAGAAATGTTCTCCAAAGTGCTAATGTAGTCCTCTTATAATGAGGAGACCAAGACTGCACTCATTTATTCCAGATCAAACTGAAGTATTTCATAACTACTAGCATTCAATGCTTGGTGTTCTTTCTCCTAGTATTTCCTCTTCTGGTAATTGCATCTCCAGCTCAGGTTCACAAAACCACCTGGGTACCCCTGAATACAATTCATACACGAACAGCCGTTTTTCCTCCAGGATGCACTTACTCACATTTAGTCTAGACATCAGACTTAACTTTTTAGTGTGCCAGACATTAATTCAGCACATACGTTGAGCATTTCAGGCTCTCCCACAGAATTTGGCTAAGCTCTTGCTTCCATAGAATATGAAGTATCAGTGGTTTTAGTGCTCATTCTTCCTCTCAAATCTTTCAAAAATCTTAAATGTGAAAATCTTGCACAGAGTTCGAAATGAAGTTGCACAGAAAAGTTAATTTTTATTTTTGGTTTCAACATGGTGTATTGGTTGAGTAGAAATAGCTCACATCTGAGGTGTATTATTCAAGGAACTCCTTTTTTCCCCAATTCTGAAAAAGCATTTACCAGAGACCATAAAACTAGTTAACCCAGTAATTCCATACCTATCCAAGTGAAAGGCCGCCACTTCTGCATTGTGTCTGTCATAGCCAGCGTATGGTTCTCCTTCCACTATATAATCTCGGGCATATCTGTAATTGAAATAAGTCAAATAAAGTGATTCACGCAGGATTGCCATCCATTTTCCTGTTCAGAGTAACAAGTACATTAGCAGTTCTATGTTAAACAGACTCTGGGTCACTTTCAAAATGACTGCCAATGAGAGAGGGAAAAAATATTAATGAGGTTAAATAGCACACAGACTGTTCAAGTAAGTAAGGAGGAAAGGTCAGTAATGTACAGTGTCCCTTCAAACTAATGAGTTTTAATTCCACCATTTGCCAAGTCACATCTAAGAGCATAGGCCCAGATAAATAGTCACCCTGTTCTGTATCCTGGAAAGTAGCAACTCCCCAAACGATTTGGGGGTTAAAACAGATCATAGATTAACATGAAAGTAAAATCTGGTATCGTGGAAGAAATGCAGAATGCAATCCTCAGTAGCTGAAAGATCAGCAAGCCTGAACCTGAGGACAAGACTAGATATAAAAAGGCCCTTTTATTACAAAAGGCATAATAAACAGCAAGTAATAGAAATTAGATGCTCATTACAACAACAATGCTATATTTTTGTGAAGTGGGGGGCTTTTTTAATAGATGTTGCTTAAATAGCCAAGGAAAACACAAATTTCTGAGATTCATGACATTTGTATCAGGTCTGGATACTGATTTGGACAAGCATGCTTCAGACAAGCATAAAATAATCACAATCAATACCAAGCAAACGGGTGAAGTGCCATATATTTTCAAAAGTAAGGCCAAATTAGATTACTTATTTTCTCATTGCCATCTATGCATCGAATTCTGTAAGCTGTTTAGCTTCTCTGCAAGGCAGTTCCAAAGAGAATCAACCAGTGCAGGATGATCCGGAGTTTTTGAGAGGAGGATCTGACAGATTCCCACCAACTGAAACTTACACCAAACAAACATTTTATTTCACATACACCACTGGCATGTGATGGTAGCAACTATAAATCACTAACAACTTCGGCTGCTGCATTTCAAGTAAATACGAAACGAGACAGCCAGCCCTCAGAAGATGTGCTCAAAGTCAGGTCTTCTGTACGTACTTACAGAAAGCTTTTGAAAACATTGTGCCCTGGTTTCAGCTAAAAACTCCAGTTCTGTTCAGCGATTTTTACTTTCCAGCTCAGTCTCTTCTAAGAGGCTGCACTTTCTGAAGTCAGCACTGTGTTTCTGCAGACAGTGCCTGCTACGAGCAGTGATAACACCTGAGGGTTGCAGTCACTGCCTGGCACTGGGGTGAAGAAAGGCTCTTGCTGATACTTATTCCTACAGTGACCAAGGCCACTGCTGGCTCTGTGTGCCACGCTGGGGGTGCCGGGTAGTGAGAGGGGTCACAGTGAAGAAAAAGGTTGCACCTCTGGGGGGTAATAGACAGGACAGGTGACCAATAAGAGTATTTCATTCCATATACGTCTTATTTACGATAAAATGAGCGATCACAAGAGTTTCTCCCTTTTCTGCAATGGCCACTGTCCAGAGAGGACTCCATCTGACCTCCTGCTTCTGATCTGGATCCTGACTTCTTGAATCCAGCTCCCTTATCCAGCTCCCCGCCGCTGCTGAGACTGGGGCTTCCCCAGTGCCGCCTGCTCTGCAGCATCAGGGGGATCATATATAGCTCTTTATTTTTATCATGTCACTATTATTTCCATATTGTTCCATTAAAGCTGTTCTAGATTTTCTTTCCTAATCTGTAAGTCTCTCTGCCTCATTCCCTTTTCCTTCCTGTTCAGGGGGCAGGAGAGGGGGTTAGAGAGCATCTGTCTGCATTTAGTGGCCAGCCCAGCCCTAACCCGCAACACATGGTCACATTCTGAAAGCCGCACAGCCAAAACTTACAGGTAAAACACAATCAAACTCTCGCTTCCATGCACTGCAGGCATCTAGTCCTTTCTAGAGTAAAGACGACAACAAGAGAATTCGTTCTTTCCCAACCAGTAAGTTCTCTCAAAATGTTTTTTAGTAGTAACTTTGACCTATCTTTCAGGTCTAAAGCTAGTTAAATAGACTACCTTGCAGTGACAGAACAAGACTCTACCTATTCAGCCATCATGACCAGGACACGGGTTTACCAGTATGGCTGGGGCCACGCTCTATAAACTCCCACAAACATTCCCAGCTGCGCATGTCCTCGACGGAGCACAGTCAATGTGTTCACTTGCACAGACATTCCATTATGGGAATGTAATTTAGTGCTCAGTGAAACGCTTTAACAGTGCGCACTTCTACAGAAAGCTGTACAGAAATGCCACGTCTTGTTACTGCATTTATTGGAAGAGGCGCCGTTGTAAGACTTCTGCGGGAAAGGTTCATGCTGCTTAAACACGGCCTAGTGCCACAGTGAAGCTCCAGCCAGACCAGTCACTGAATTTACAGAGACAGGGTTGTGAACTCAAGAAGTGCAGGGCAGATTTTTTTTTCCTCATTCTCTAATCACTCATTAATGTGACAGGAAAACTTCAGGATTGCTCAAGCCAATACTCCTTGGAGAGAGATGTGATGACAACATCTCATATTTGCAGAGCACTCCGAAAAACACACCTGTCTTACTTTTTCCCATCTTTCTTCTCCTTTCCTGCCCCTCAAGGCAAATAGTTCAAAAAGCTTTACAGACACGCACAAGACCCTTCATAAATGTTCCATCATGTCAAATTTCCCTGCGGATCATCATAAACACAAGCCATACCAAGTCGGTATCACCACCCGCCCATTCTTACGTTGCTCCTCAAGCATTCGCTATCGGCAGATGGGAAACTCAGGGGCTTTCACGCTGACCTACCAAGCCATTTTTGCAGTCTTCATGCGGCTACACCACACAGTCAGATGTACTCTGAAGACCACTGACAACGTTCACTCCTTCCCTGCTCTTGAACTTCACTCTCTCATGGCAGTTTGACACATCCCTTTGATGCTCAGAAAGAGTATGCAACGCTTGTCTCCACGCTGCCAGAACCTGCACTTCCACAGGCAGGAAGATACTGCTCAGAAACATCAGGTTTAACCAACATTCCCTCAGGACTGAACACAATGGTTATTCTTTTAACCTAAGGACAGGCCATTTTGAGCATTAAAGCTATGCAAGCCTGAGAGACAGTTGGCACAGCAACATAATGGTACTAGAGCACCAGCAAGGCTCTATACTGTTTGCCTCACAAATAACAGAGCAGCCTTTTCTTTTACATGTCAATTTGCAACTGAAACATTAATGCAACATCACGGAGAGTAGAAAAAAACAAATACATAAAGCAGTTACGAATTCAGTCACCAAAGGCAATACTTACCTCTTGGGTTTGAAGACAACCTTTTGTCCTCCTTCAAGTATTAGCAAAGCTTTCAGTTGGGTCCCTTTGTATCCCACATCAGCTTTTATTATTTTCTTTGTCGTCATGGCATGCATAACAGCCCCCAGCTCAGGCGTCTCCTCAGGATAAACCTCCCGGGGCACCACCCACTGGGCTGCAATCTCCCAAGGGGACTGCAACGTATGGTCAAGCCGGGGGTCCAGTTCTATGTGGAGGCTTGCCATCATGCGGTGAAAGGCGCGCTGGTCCTCCCGGTTGGCAGCTGAGGTGTCCAAGTTGTCGATGAGGAAAACTTTTGTGAAAATGAAGATGACAAGGAGGATAGCCAACAGCACAACTCGTTGCTTTAGCTTCATGGTGACCTTCGACCCTTCTCCCCTGACCCTTTCTTCCAAGCGTTACGGGAAGTCTATCGTAGATCAGGGTGAGGAAGGGATGTCAGTTAATTTGTTTCATTCATAACTTGCGTTGCAGAAGAGGTATCAGCACTGAAGCATCTTCTCGCACCCCTAAAAATAAACAGAACACAAACTTACAAAA